>NC_056731.1:718439369-718586869 GCF_019279795.1 Protopterus annectens
TAAAATAATAAACAATGTTAAATATTAAATGCCATGTTGTTAACTTAATCTGTATTATTTTAAAACTCATATATGCAATATATGCATATTGCAAGGATTACTTGGAGCAATTATCAGTCTCAGTTTGCAGTTTTAAAAAAGTATAATTAATGAAAACTAAAATTATATTTAAATTGCACTAATTTGTTGTATGTGACTTATGATGGTTCTAATTATCTTTTTTTTTGTTTCTTACCCCACCCCTTACCTCTCTTTTTTATTTTATATGTGTGGTGACAACATTCTGATGTCATCCACTTCTGACAACTGGCAAAATGATTTCAAGCACAAGGAGGTAGGCCAACCATTACAGCTCAGCCTGCCACCCATCCAACAGTTAATGTACCGATCCCCATCATATCTGGAACCCAACATGGCAGTACTGCATCTGCACCCCCTGTATTACCTGGACCTTCAACATCAGGCAGCATTACCCAAATGGCTGGTGCACTGGTACCCTCCAGGAGTATTGGTGGAGGTGGTGATTTTGTCACCTGCAAATAGATGCCAGCCATGATGGGTGAGGTCATGAAAAGTACCATTGGTGCATGCCTCAGTCAGATGGAAAAAATGTTCACTGGAATGCTGGGGGAAAAACATCAAGCACTGTAACAGCAAGCTCTGGAAGGGGATAGTGATGAAAGTTCTGAGGGTCTGGACTAGATTCTCACTGTCCACATGCTTAATGGGCATGGGCATCTGATGCTCCCTCCCTATCCCCAACCAAGGTGTCCCCCAACCTTTTGTGTCCCTCACCATCCCTGTCTCTGTCTTGTTTGTCCTGTCTGCAACTATTTCTTTACCTACCTGACTTAACCGAACCTGGCATACCTATGTCTCTTACCCAACATTCCTCTCTTAATGAAATTAAATAAAAAAATGGACACCTGTCCCACAAAATGTTTTGTCACATACATAGCTCTCCACTGCACACATGTGTCTTCTTGACACACTCGATTCAGTTCAAGTGGCTGTACAACATGATTGTATTGTTGTCATCCATCTTTGTTGTGGTGACTTTCCAAATTCATCCAATATTCTATCCATTTTATTTTACACTGTTGAATTGGATAGCTAATGTTCTTTCCTAATTCCCTCCTGCACATTCCTATATTGTTTCCCCTTTGTTCTTCCCCCTGCTTGCTCCCCTCATTTTATGACTTTCCTATGTACCCCCATTTTCATAGCTTTAATCTGGTCAAAAAGTAGAATCACACACCACACACGTAAATAATAAATCATTAATACAGGCCTTTACTTTTTGTCTGCTGCATTTGCATGGAGTTTGGCATTGTGCACCAATGCTAAGTGACAGTGAGTGGCTCTTCACATCCTATGGCATGTTGCAGCTACCTCTGTGCAATGCTGCTTAAACTTGCTACGCTAATGAAACACACAGTTAAAGCAGATTAAAGGCACTCATTTTAAATATTTCTTATAATATTTATTTAGACTGATAAATGTATAAATACGCAAATCTATATCTGTACCATTGACATAAATCTATTGCGTAGTGTTCATTTTTATACAGTAATTCACAGCAGTCATTCCATTTCACATTTGCAAAAAATATCACATGCAATGATTTAATGTCATCCTGAATATATATGTAAAAAATTAGATTGAGATGGATTCAAACCCTGCATCATTTGTCCTCAAAATAAGAGCTCATTGTTGTTATACTTGCAGCCACAGAGACAGCTAGGCAGCACGTGTTTTTCTTACACTCAGCACTGTTCAAAGTGCTGACTGCCACTCCTCTCAGCTTAGTGTGTTTGCATGGAGGAAGGCAGATCAATACAACTATTATAATTTTCTCAGTGAAGCAGAGAATTGCATTTGCTCATCATTTAACTCCATGCAAATGGAGACAGCAGTACTAATAGCCCTTAATTTCAAAAAATTTTTGAAACAACATTTGCGATATTAAGTCCATTATGAACACCACAGTATCTGTCAGCTATTTCTACAATATCCTATATGGATAAGTACTTCTCAAGTTCAAGCAGTAGTTATTAAATGTGTATCTTGCATGTACAAACACTTTACCATCAATTGTGAAAAACAGTTGCTCATTGGTGCGCTATGAAAAGAGCTGATTGCAGAAATTAGTGTGTTTACTGCTCAGTTACTCTTCATCCCATAATAATCCATTGAAAACAACAACCAAAGTGAAGGCATGTGTTACTGAATGAGCAGATATTTATTCAGATAGACTTGTGTGCACTGTACCCATGCACTTGAAAAAGAATATGTCAGTACTAGTTCCCAAATGTCAATTACACTACAGAAATAAATAGCACAGCTACATTGCTACATCATTTAAAGCTTTATACTGACAACAGACATTCAGATTGTCTTATACATGTATTAATGTGGACATCAGTTCACCACAAGTATGAACACATGTACATACACAGTTACATCCAAGCGGACCACAAAATTGTGTGTGTGTGTGTGTGTGTGTGTGTGTGTGTGTGTGTGTGTGTGTGTGTGTGTGTGTGTGTGTGTGTCTGTGTGTGTGTGTGTGTGTGTGTGTGTGTGTGTGTGTGTGTGTGTGTGTGTGTGTGTGTGTGTGTGTGTGTGTGAGTGACAATGAGTGTGTGATGTACCCAACATACTGAAAAACAGCTGCATATGTCTCAGTTCTGCATTCCTGACAGCTTTTTGCATCTAGTTTGAGAAAATGCCTTTTTAAAGTATACCTGCACGTTTGAAACACAACAAAAAAATACAAAATCCACACTTTGCACACGACTCTCATAACAGAAAGTGCTACCCAAAGACCAGTAACACAAGACAAAACCATACTTCATGGACATTGCAATCATTAATTACTGTGCTCTGTAGATGGGAGCAATATACTTATGTGTAGGTTACCTTACCACAGCAGCCACATTATGTGTGTATCTCTATGTATGTGTAAGTGTGAATACATATACAGATGGACATCAGTCTGTATCCTACTATCATCAATCCAGTCCCATACACAATTAATATTTTGACAGCAGTACATGTCTGCCCAGCTATTTCATACAGGCTTCCCAACATCTTCTCCCAAACATACAATAATGATGTCACCAACTATAAATTGTCCAGCAGCAATGTAAAAGTCAGACTCGTGTCATGGCGCTTGCATTAAGTACTGAGTTCTGTAGCTTGTGCAACTAGTTAGGTAGGATTCTAATCTCACTGCAGTCATCTGGTGTGTGTGTATGTCTGTGTGCAGTGTGGTCAGAAGAGCATAAGTCTGTATCCTGTATCCAGTCCTGTGGAGAACAAATATTTTGACAGTCATACATGCCTACACATCCATTTCATACAGTCCTCCCAACACCTTCTCCCAAACATCCAATGATGATGTTGTCCACTATAAATTGTCCAGCAACAGTGTAAAAGTCAGGCTTGTGCTGTGGTGCTTGTGTTAAGTACTGAGTTCTTTAGCTGATGTAACTAGTTAGGTAGGGGTTCTACCCTCACTGCAGTCAACTGGTGTGTGTGTGTGTGTGTGTGTGTGTGTGTGTGTGTGTGTGTGTGTGTGTGTGTGTGTGTGTGTGTGTGTGTGTGTGTGTGTGTGTGTGTGTGTGTGTGTGTGTGTAGTCAGAAGAGCACGAGTATGTATCCTACTGTTAGCAATCGAGTCCTGTGGCGAACAAATATTTTGACACTGCTAATGTTATCAGCTACAAAGTGCTGTCTGACACTTTAAAAGTCATACTTGTGCTGTGGTACTTGTGTTAAGTATTGTGTTCCATAGATAGGTAGGGATTCTAATCTTACTGAAGTCAACTGGTGGGTGAGTCTTCATTCAAAAATCAGTATGTTGACAATTTTGAAACAGCATATAAGTCGACAGATATGTCAGACACTACTCCAAGCATGACAAAAAAACCCCAAAAAAACAAATGCACCCAACTTACACAAACACTGACTTTAATAAAATAAAACAATAGAGTAAGCGCTTTCACGGCCAAAAACCGCTGCTTCATCAGACCAACTCAGAAAAAACACAGCATCCATAAATAACATTAATTAAGTCATTAGTCAGCTGATGCAATCAAGTAAAGCACAAATAGTCTTAAAAAGAGAAAAGTATAAAAAAACAAAATTATTAAAAGTACATTCAGTACAACATGGAAATATGTATTACAAAATATATATATATTAAAAATATAAAAATCAGTGTTTAAGCCTCCTTGATTTTAAAAATGGCTTGACAGCAAAGGTGCCATTCAGACCAGGAGATATCTCTGCATCTAATAAAAGTATCCATTTTTGTTCAGCTGCCTCTACTGTGGTTTCAATATCTCCCCCTCGGGGACTAGTATCAATTACTTGAATAAAAAAAACCCTAAACTTATGTGAAGGGTCAGTTTCCATACCATGGTTCGCTAAAGCATTGTTCTTTTTCTGATTTCGAATATTCCTAGTATGCTCCCATATACTGTCCTTCAAAAGCCTATTAGTTTTCCCTACATAAAAAACGTGACTTTGCTGGCAGTAGGCAAAATATACTATATTGGAAGTACGACAGTCAGCATAATAGTTAATGTGTATAGTAAAATTCTTAGTAGGATGTGTGTACGAAACATTAGAAAAAATATAAGGACATGCAGAGCATCTTCTGCAAGGAAAAGTGCCTAATTTCATAGACTCATTTGATCTCCTTACAATGTTTTTGTTGTATAAATGTTGTTTAAGTGACTTATTATTCCTGAAGGAAAATGCAGGGACATTACTGATCTTATTCTTCAGCTAAGGAATTACTTGTAGAATGTGCCAATTTCTTTTTATAATGTCACAATACTCATTGATGTCACTCATGAACTGAAAAACAATTCTAAAGTCATTGGAGCTAGTATCAATGTGTTGACAATTATATGCATCATTCACTGTATCCCTAAAATAAGGTTTGCATCTGTCACTTCTGAGTCAGGCCTCATCAATTACAGTGTCTATCTCTTTCTCAGAGTACCCTCTTTGCAAAAACCCCTGTCCTGTAGACACTGTAATTGATGAAGCCATGACTCATAGAAGTTCCTTCAGGAATAATAAGTCACTTAAACAACATCTATGCAACAAAAAAATTGTAAGGAGATCATATGAGTCTACAAGATTAGGCACTTTTCCTTGCAGAAGATGCTCTGCATGTCCTTATATTTTTTATAATGTTTCGTACACACATCCTACTAAGAATTTTACTATACACATTAACTATTATGCTGACTGTCGTACTTCCAATATAGTATTTTGCCTACTGCCAGCAATGTCATGTGTGTTATGTAGGGAAAACTAATAGGCTTTTGAAGGATAGGATATTGGATAATACTAGGGATATTCAAAATCAGAAAAAGAACAACGTGTTAGCGAACCATGTTATGGAAACTGACCCTTCACATAAGTTTATTTTTTTTGTTATTCAAGTAATTGATGCTAGTCCCAGAGGGGGAGATATTGAAACTACAGTAGAGGCAGCTAAACAAAAATGGATACTTTTATTAGATGCAGAGAGATCTCCAGGTCTGAATGGCACCTTTTCTGTTAAGCCATTTTTAAAATCAAGGAGGCTTAAACACTGATTTTTATATTTTTAATATATATATATATATATATATATATATATATATATATATATATATATAAATATATATATATATTTAATACATATTTCCATGTTGTACTGAATGTACTTTTAATATTTTTGTTTTTTATACTTCTGTCTTTTTAAGACTATTTGTGCTTTACTTGATTGCATCAGCTGACTAATTAATGACTTAATTAATGTTATTTATGGATGCTGTGTTTTTTCTGAGTTGGTCTGATGAAGCAACAGTTTTTAGTCATGAAAGCACTTACTCTGTTTGTTGTTTTATTTTATTAAAGTCAGTGTTTGTGTAAGTTGGGTGCATTTGTTTTTCTTTTTGTCATAACGTTATTTTTGCACCCAACCTCACCCTCACGTTGTTTTTTACCTTTTAACACTACTCCAAGTATCTTCTTGCAATATACACTGATGATGTCATGCTGTATAAAGTGCACTCTGACCTTATTCAAGTCAAAATTTTGCTTTGGTAGTTAACATTAAGCACTGTGTTCTCCAGCTTCTGTAACTAGAAATTTAGGCATTCTAATCTGACACCAGGCAACTTGAGTGAGTATACATTTAAAGAGTATTTTTGAGACAATTTTACATCAAGATGTGACTCCACATACATTTCAGACACTCATCCCAATACAATGATGCTATCATACTCCATAAAGTTCAGTGTGACACTGTTATTAAAGTCAGACATATGTGGTGGTGCTACTGTTACATTGTATGGAACTCAGCTTCTATACCTACACTGGTATAATATTCAAATCAAACACAGTCTACTACTGTGTGTATGAATTGTATGATCTTTTGAATTGCTTTTCATTTCAGTACCACTTAGGAGAACCTTTAATGTCCTTCTCTCCCCCACTCTATCTTACTTGAAATATCTGAAGCCGGCTCACCACCAGCAATTACACAAGACCAAGGGTAGATTGAATATAGCCTACACAGTGCGCTAAAACCATGGTGCAATGCACACATGGTAGTGAGCTGTTTCATGCAGTGTAGAGCCTCACAATCATGGTAAACATCATGGCATGCTAATTACTGCATAAGCAGCTGAATTGTATGCTAATTAATGAATTCAAGATGAAGGAGTGATTCAACAAGCTATAAAGCAATCACGTAGACTCAGTATAGGTTTTGCCTGTGAATTCCAAAACCTATTAGAATGCAGCCAAAGAAACTACTCTAATCAGAAACAATGTTAGGGGCTGATGTTGCTCTTATATATGTGTATGTGCAACAGGCCCAGGTCTATTCTGCTGCTGCTGCTGTTAATAGACCTCGGCGAAGAAGGATAATGATGTTTAGCCTCTGTTTAACTTTTCACAGTCTGCATGAGGTGGAAATTCTAGAGTGCTACAGTGTGGATAGAGACACTCTAAAGGAACCCTGCAACCTCTGCCATCCACAATTGGCAGCAAAAACAAACTGAGGGTAACCAATACCTGTGGAGACTAACTTATGTGTAACACTTAGAATATTAGCTAGAGGAATCTTCCAGAGACCAACAGGGGATATGCTGGGGATGTCACAGGGATCAGTATTCAGGATCCTACAACAGTTTCTGAATGCTATGCTACAACATGCTGGTGATTACATACATATGCCCCTTACACCTGAGGACAGATCTACAACTATGCAGGATTTCTACCCCATAGTACACTTCCCTGAAGTGTTGGGTGATATAGACTGCACACACATTGAATTCAAATCACCACCTGGGGAACAGGGAAGGGTGTACATAAATAGAAAGGGCTTCTATTCCATTAACTGCCAAGTCATGTGTAACTCTAAGGGAATAATCCTGAATGTGTGTATTGGCAAACCAGCCAGTTATTGGGACTCCCTCATCTGGCACACCTCTCAACTGTATCAGAGGTTTTCTATGGGGGATATTCCACAAGGTCATATACTGGGGATGCAGGGGATGCACTTGAGCTGTGGTTGATGACGCCCATCAGAAATGCACACACACCCACTGAAGAATGCCAGAATGAGGCACATGCTCAAATAAGTCATGGGTCTGGTCCCTAGATACAGCAGGGGAGCTCTGTAGTATAGTCCCTGTACTTGTGCTGAAATTTCCACTGTTTGTGCTATTGTTCAAAATATTTTGAGAAAACAGCATCAGTAGGATGACCAAGGGGAAGGAGCACACATTGCACCACCACTGGCAAGGTCACCACAGCCACATGCAGATGAGGAGTCAGAGGGGAACAAGCAACTGCTGTGGGTGTAGATAGATGTAGGCATGCTCAATATGCCCTCACCCCGGCCAAGGGACAACAGATAGCACACATGCTCACCACCTAAGGGGTAAAACTGTCATCTTATGCAAATACATACAATAAAATGGATGCCAGGCAATGGTAACAACTTTTACTTACCCGTATAAGGGCTGTGTACTGCTAGCATCATACAGACTCAGCCCAAATTTTCAACACTGCCAGACTATCATGGCAAATTTTGAACCTGGAATAGGAAAATAAATGGCTAGTAATACAAATGAATGGCAGATCCTTGCATAATATTACATGCTAATGTAACTAACTAGAAGGTGGGTGAATTTTACAGCAATGACATCAATATGTGACAGCAATGACTTATGTCAATAGATGTGTGCACTATCAACTAACAGGCCTCATGCATCAAAGATTCGCACATTACAAAAATATATAAGAAAGCAGTACAATTTTCAAATGAGCAACACAAACATATATAATAAGTACTCAGCTACGAATCCTGAATATCATATAAAATCAAGCATATGGCACAGTTATCATCATTTGCACAAGGTATTGATTGGGAGGGGGGGAGCAAGAGGCCAAGGCTGACCCAAAAGGTAATGAATGTGTGTGAGTAAGACAGACAGCCAGGAAAAAAAATTGGATAAATTATCAAATGGCCACTGAGACAGAATGAGCTGTAAGTCTTGTGAATGACCCATGTAACTGATATCTGTGTGTGTTTATATGGTTGAAACATGTATTTGAGTGTCTGCAAGAACACAATCAAGCTCTGTGCTAGGTCAATGTCCTGGTATGTTGAACAGGTGTGAGCTGTGCATGGTAGAGGTGACAGTTCATAGTCATCTCCCCCACACGTGAGAACTGGGTCTACCAGGAGTTGCACTGGCATGTCCTTGCCCATGGTCAGATGTGCTGCTGCTACCTGAATGCGACTGATGTTTACTGGATGAGCTGTCTTAATGAGTACACCCAGGACCATGACTCCATGGCCTATCACGTCTGGGTGTGGACAGTGGAAGTAGTATCACTAGATGAGTGTAATCAGCCGCGGCCATGTTGAATTCATACGTCCATGTGGATGCTGACCCCCTTCCCAGCAGATGTTCCATCACATACACTGCCCATTCCATCGTGTTATTCATCTGATCCATTGAATCGGCCACATGGTTGAGGCATTCATGCATGTCAGTCTGTACACACCTACAACCCTAAGCAGTGCTCAGAGGCCCCAGTGGGACATGCCTGCACCTCCATGATAGCCCTAAGCATACGTCAAGTGGCATGCAAAGACACACCAGAATCAGGTGGAGAGTGGACAGTAGACCTCCTCTGAGCACCCCTTACAACCCTCCTGTGTGGTACCTTGCCCACACATTGGCTACAGCCGGAGTCAACCAAACTGAAGCCACAGTAACCACAGTACCCTGATCAAGTGTGTCACCCTTTACCTGTTTAATATCTTAGGGTTCAGTGGAATAATTATGCATAGGTTTATCAATTGTGTCAAAAGGAAATACAGGGAATGGCTGAATGTCAACCACAGTATCAGATTCAACCTCTGCACCCCCCACCCTGACTGTGGCTGTGTTTGGCCACCATCATCATCAGAGTCTGCTGATACTTTGACATCAGGTGGTAAGAGTCCTACACTTCCACTGTCAGGATCATCTGTGATAAATAAGAAACAAACACATGAAAGAAATTAATACCTACACTAAATATTTAAAACAATTTATATGATAACAAATTAACACTGGTCACACTATTGCAGATGGTACAGCAATAAACACAACACTCATTACACCCACCTCACACATACAGATAACTGTATATCTCTGACAAATTTTCATCAATAATCAAAAATCTTTGCCATACCATGTGCAGATCATTTCACACTTGGTAGGAAGTATTGGTCTGGAAGTAACAAAGCAAGATAAGGATGCAATCATCACAATTGCAATAACACAGCGGGACAGCAAACACACAGTTTTTGCCTATGTGTCTGTTAATAATAATTTTAACTGAAAGTTGGCTGACATGTCCACCCAAAGCCCCTGCATAATGAACAAAAATGTGTCGTTAAGTATCTTAATTTATCAGTAGGATCATCCAAATAAATAAATAAAATTAAAAAAGAAAATGCCATGAAGTATTAGTTACATTTTTCTATATTTTACTGTATAACCAAATCGTACAACTTGAAATATGTAATTTTACATGCAACCTCCTCCTGGCACATACTTGTCCTCCCAGAAACACCAACACCGACATCAATCACAAGTTGTTGTGCACTTTCCACTGAGCCCTCTGGATCTCTGACAGTGGACAGGTACTCTTCATTTGGTTTCACTGGTGACTCTGTATCAGCCTCCACCCTCCACGATAGCCAGCTGCTCTGCTCTCCTACTGTGCTGATAAAATCATATCAGTGGCCCTATGACACACCTAATCATAAGTCCTGGTGCAGCCCACTACATCATTCACATAATTGACTCTCTGGTTCCAAACCTGCATTCTGTCAGCTATATCCCCACGTCATCTCTCAAGCAGAAAGGCACCATGGTGCCTGAATGCCTGTAGTATGATGCTGTTTTTTAAAGGTTATATGGTTGTACCATGTCACAGTCACACAGAAACCAATGTTTGGTCCAAAAAAAGGAATACCACTTTAGTAGTGTATTGTTTACCATGGAAGTAAAAGGATGACTACACAATTTCAAGAGTAAACCTCTTTAAACACATACAACCTTTGTTGTGGCAAGACACAAATGGTACTTGGCTGCCCCCCCAAAAAAAACAGGCGAATGAAAGGTTTGTACAAGCCGAAGAATACCACATTATTTAATTGTTATATAAGGTTTCAAAACAATTATCATAAATTCTGTACACATTTTAAACAGAAAAGTAAATTTTATATGATTGTTGGTCAAATCTCCCTGTGTCCAGCACTCCCCTGGAGATGTCTATGGGTCACAGGATCATAGGATTGTAGGAGGTTATTAGGCTAACTGCCCCAGGGCCCTTACAAGCCAAGGCAAGTTCAATCCATGTTCCCAATGGTGTCTGATTCAAGTAGGCACTGAAATTAGCACCTATTGCCCCTGTCCAAGAAGGATACAGGTGGAACCACCAGGGTGAATTTCCAGTTATTCATCCAGTTGTCCAAATTATGCTTAAATAGGGCCAATGAGGGGCAACCTCTGTGAGACAAATCTGTCTCTCTAGCAAGTTTTATTGATGTTACATACCAGGTTAAGGTCCTTTGAGTGAGTTACCCATGTGCCATTTAACTTGTGAATCTACAGCATTTCCATTAAAGCTAGGTCAGAGATTGCTCTATATGCAAGGCACAGGTCGCATCTGAGCAGTCTGTATGAGACACAGTAAAGTGACAATGATTTAAGTCTGTCCACATATGACAGATCTTGAAGACCCTGAGTTTCCTTTGTAAGGAAACTTTGTGGTCTCTCCAATTGCTGCAGGTGTTTGGAAAGGAACATACCAAAAGGAGTGTTGTACTCTATTATCGGCCTGATGAGGTAAGAATACAGGGGAGTAATAACCACTTTTTTTTCTGGAGGCAATGGCCTTACTTATGACATGAGCCATATAAAATACCCTTCTTACCACTGTGGAGACATGGTGATCGAAGTTAAGGTTGCTGTCAACCTGTGTGCCCAGATCTCAAACCACTGACTGTGTGCTTAGGGTATTGCTATTGATGTGGTAGTTTGCAGGAACATCACCCCTGCTGAAGAGAATGATAATGCATTTTTTTGCATTAAGTTTAAGACCACAACTTTGGCACCAGTCATTAATATAAGTAAAACCTTTTTGCAAGATGTTGACACCACTAGGGGTTTCAGTGATGGCTCCCAGTTTGCAGTCATCAGCAAACTTTGTCAGCCACAGTCCTTTAGTTTTAGCCTGTACTTCAGAGAAGTAGATTCCAAACAGTAGGGGTCCCAGAACCGATCCCTGTGGAACAACACTGGTTAAGGGTCTGCTGGAGGAGGTGGAGTCCTATATTTTGACCACATGAGTTCTATCAGTTAGCCAGTTTGCAACTCACCTGACAATATATGAGTTGATACCCAGCTAAGTGAGTTTATCAATGATGCCTGAGTGGGGAATTGTGTCAAAGGCCTTGGCTAAGTCTAGGTAGGCCTTATGGACAAATTTGTCCTCATCTAGGGCATTGGTTACTGTATTGAAAATGTCCACCAAGCTTAACAGGCATGCTCTCCCCTTTATAAAACCAAACTAGGTGGAGTGGAGCATTTTGAGATTTCCTATATCTTTGTTAGTAAGGTCCATGATGATTCATTCCATGTCCTTGCAGATAAGGCTGGTCAGGCTAATGGGTCTATAGTTCTCAAGGTCCATGGAGGCAACACCTTTGTGCAAAGGGATGACAGTAGCTGTTTTCCATTCCACTGGATGAAGCCAGTGCTTTGGCTGTGATTGAAAAGCATGCCCAATGGTGATGCTTATTCCTGATTTAACCCATGTAAAACACAACCCGGGATGTTGTCTGGTCCCATAGAGGCTATGTTTTTGGTCTTGGAGAGGGATTTTAAGACCTGCTTCTTACAGATACTAGGTGGGGGACAAGTGTTAGGAATGCTTTGGGGTATAGGTGGTGGGGACAGGGGAGTGTTATTTTCACTGAACCTGTCAACCAGCAGGTTTGCAATATCCACAGGTTCTGTATATGTAGCACCATGAGGTACAAATTTAGCACAAATCTGGGTCTTACCTTTGAGGTTACGGACGCAACTAAACAATGCCTTGTAGTTATCCTTAGTTAGGGAAGCTAATTTGGATTCATAGTTAACTTTGGAGGACTTCACTAAGAGTCTTATTTACTTGTTTAAGTGGAGGAGGGAGTGTTTCCAGTTTTGAGACCATTCCTTTCTACTCTTAGGCAGCAATTTCTTTCTTCTGTCGTATAGCTTATTAGTGGCAGTTATCCATCAGGTAGGTTTATTTTTCCTTGAAGGTCTTGCTTTGGTTCTATCAGGTACGGCAGAGTCACTACAATTATACAGGTGCTCGTTTAAAGCATTGGTGTATAACTCAGCACAAATGTCTATTCCATCAGTGGGGGGAGGAGCTATGAAGTTATTTATGCTGTCATGCAAGATGTTGTAATTGGCCTTGGAGGAGTTTTTAGTGTAGTTTTTGCTGGGAGGATCTTGTGTTATAGTTACTGCTAGCGAGACAGATTTGTGCTCAGATCTCACCAGGGATTGCCACACACTAGGGCTGGTGCAGTGGTCCCCCATGTTGGTGAGTACCAGATCGATGATACTTGAACCCCTTGTTGGTGTGTCAACCATCTGGTCTAGGGCATTGGAGTTAATGAAGAGCAGGAACCTTTGAGCAAGTGAGTTAGAACATGTATAATTTACCCAGTCAATGGATGGGTAATTAAAATCACCCAAAGCCAGGGTGTTTGGTTACATCCTGATTGACTCAAGTAGATCCAAGTAGGCTGAGTGGATATCCTGATTCATGGAGAGGGTCATATAGCTGGCAATGACCTGCAGAGGGGTCTTACATACAGTCAATTGCACCTGAAGTAATTCAGGGAAAGTGTGCTGTTTAACCAATCAAGAGGTGTATTTATCTTTAATGAATACTGACACACCACCTCCTTTAGTTCTCATGCCTTCAGTTTGTGGTCTGAACGTATGGGAGGAAATGTAACCTGGTATAGCTGAGGTACGCTCAGCAGTCTTAAACCAGGTGTCAGTGACAGCACAAATGTCAGCATTTTCCAAGGAGAGGACTGCTTCCAATGAGTGCAGTTTCTAGTTTAGACTCCTAGCATTAGGCAGCATAACCTTGAGGTTTTTTAGAGGGTAATTTTGCATCGGGAACTTTGTCCTTGTGACATTGCCTAAAAAAGGCACTATGAGAGTATCAAGAGCCTTAGCCAGTAACCAAAATCCCAGGGGTGACAGAAGAAGACCATCTCTGGCAAAACATTGAATTCTGTCAACCATGTCATCCCAGGCTGACAGATACTGAATCCACTTTGAATGACACTAGAACTAAGCCAGTATTTGAAGACAATAATTTTCTGTTTGTATTGAGGCATCATCCTAGGGGAAGGTAAAATGCTGCTTAAGGCTAAGTACATATCAGCCTGAGACACATAATCAGAGAGCTCAGTCATGTCTTACTTCATATAGTCCATTGAGGTACATCTCAAGTCATTCAGACCAACATGAATTATGACAGAATCATAACAGTGCCTCTTGTTGAGAGACTTGAGTGAGTGTGTGATATGGAAGATCCTGGCACCTGACAGCTGACCATGACTTTTTCCTTATCCAACCTGGTGAGAAGGATATCTGTGTGTCTCACAACTGAGTTGCCTATGGCTAAGATGTTTGTTTTTATGTTATGCCTTAGGGGCTTGACTGGTGAGACACTGGTGTATTATGTATTATGTGTACTATGTTCTGCAGAGGATGCATTATGTGAATCATGCTTGTTTTTGTGTTTGGGAGATCTCTGATGTTTAGGTAAGCTTCTGGTAAGGACTTCCACATATGTAGGTTTATGTGTTGGTTTGGTAGGTGCAGGAGGTGAGGTGTGCCTGCTGACAACCTGCTTAGTATCAGATGAACTCACTGGTAAGCAAAAAAGCCTGGATTCTAGGTTATTGATATAGATGCATCTCTCACTTAATTAATTTGTGTGGACTAGAAGACATGGGCTGTCAGTGTAAATGAAGCAATGGCTACGTTGCTTCAGGATGCCCATGTTAGCCAGGCTGGCTGTAGAAACTGTGGGACATTTTCTGTCTGTAATGCTGTGTAAGTTGATATGGTCAGAAAACAGGGAAAGGACAGGAAGGAACAGATAAAGTAGAAGACAGGAGAAGTAGACAAAAATATGAAGGGTTAGTGGGTAGAATCTCTGTTGGTACCTCAGGATCTTTGCTGAAAGTATCACCTGTCGGTGAAAGGCAATTGTGAGAACTCACCGATGGAGCACCAGCAGACTACTAAGGGAAACTTTGCAGGCAGAAGTGTTTGTATCTATAACTGCCAATGGTGCCCCCACTGCTCATCAGTGCACAATGTGCAAACAAGAGCAAATCTGTGCAAACACAGTGCTTATGTAGCAAATGAGAGCAAACCAATTTAAATACATTTATCAATAAAACAGCTCAAAACTGAGCCCTGCTCCAGCAACCTTAAATCAGATGAATTCTAACTGCACACTCCTGCCACTAGGTGCAGGGGAACCCTCTCCAACAAAAGATGGACTGGTTTAGTGCTCAAGTTATACAAAGAAATCTAGTTTCAGCAGGTCTGATTCCAGTCTTTACTGTAGCAAAGTGCAACAATTTCAGAAAAAAACAGTTCACATAATCAATGATATGATAAAAATGCAGTTCAACCCTAATGTCAATCAACATAGCCTCCATGGGCTGCTAGATGTATTGAGGACCAATCAAAAGGAATGGGAGGGGAGTCACCCTTGATCAGCACTAATCAGCTATAGGAAAAAACAAGTACCAGTTGGAAATGTCAGCAGTCTCTGTACCAAAGATGGTTTGAGCTGCAGTACACAAGCCAGTCATCGGGAACTAAAGCACTCCTATTGCAAGCCTATTACACCTGAAACACATATCACTGGGCAACAATACATGACTGCCGCTCACTTTCAGAGCAGTAAAATCTGATTTAAAAACCAAATAAATACAGACAGAATGACTATTACAATTTAATATAAGAAGCACCATCTACCTGTAGAAACTACACAACTTTAATAAAGGCTTCAGGGGAATCTTGCCATTCAATCCAGCCCTCCTGTCTGCCAGATTCTAGTCTCACTGAGGTCAACTGGTGGGTGTGTGTTCATTCAAAAATCAGTATGTTGACAATTTTAGAATGTAATGTGAGTCCACAGCTATGTCAGACACTCCTCCAAACATCATCTTGTAACATACACTGATAATGTCATTCTGTATAAAATGCACTTTGACCTTATTCAAGTCAGAATTGTGCTTTAACAGTTAATGTTATGTACTGTGGTCTCCAGCCTCTGTAACTAAACATTTAGTGGTTCTAATCTGACAGCAGGCAACATTCAAATAATATTTTTGAGACAATTTTACACCAAGATGTGACTTCACATCCATGTCAGACACTCCTCCCAACATGTTCTTCTCAGCAGACAACAATGCTATCATATTCAATAAAATTTAACATGACACTGTTAAAGTCAGACATATGTAGTGGTTTGGTGATACTGTTACATTGTATAGAATTCAGCTTCTATACCTACACTGGTGTAATGTTCAAATCAGACACAGTCTACTGCTGTGTGTGTGGTTGGTGGTGCATTATGATCATTGTATGATCTTTTAAATTGCTTTTCATTTCACTACCACTTAGGAGAATATTTAAAGTAGCCCCATGCATCCAACATCCTCTTTTTTTCCTTTGACCACATGACATCCTTCTTGCAGAGGAATGAAGGATAGCCTCATGTCAAAGATGCATGCACACATCATAAACCAGAGTCCTTTCATGAGCCTCTGGAAACCATCTCTAGACCACTGGATATGTTATTGCTAATTCTGTCATGGGGAGATGCACGTTACATATAGAGAGAGGCACTATGTAATGCAATGAAACAAATACACACATATGCACATAGCCGTACTGTCTTCCAGCATATAGATATATGTAGTTTGGTTTAAATGTTATAATAATGTCTAAGATTTTATGTGATGTTGGCTGTTAGCTTAGTAATGTCCTAGGAACCTATGAACATTTCACATGTCAATTTTGTGCTGTGTTAAGATGTGTATCTACAGCAGGCCTACAAGAGTGTATTACAAGTTGTGATGTGAGGTAATGTATTGACGGTTGCTGCTGCTATTTCATTGCATGTTCTTTCCATGACAGCTGCAGTAATATGCCTCCTGAGAACTGTTGAGATGGGATGATACTATGTGTATTGTTGGCTTAGGAAGGCTTGTGTTTTTTCAGTGGAGCAGATCACAACTCTAGGCAGTTCTCATTCAACCATCAGAATGACACTTGCAGTATGGCACAGGTATGCATGTGTATACCTACCATCATTAAATGCTCTGTGACATACATCTATATAAATTCATACTGATTACACGGGCACCTAAGTCTTGTTTCAACCACATGTTGTAATGCTGTGATATACATAAAAATATCAAATGTGTTGATTGAATTACAGACTTGTGGAGTTCATTGTATGCATAACTGTGTTGATATTCCCAAGGAATATTGAGGTGGTCACCAGCACCATTGTGTGACTATCAGTATTTGTGTCAGTAAATGTTCTGAATGAGCCACAACCAACTCATTTGCTATGTGTCCCACAGCTTTCCGATGAAAAACATATAGGCATGTGTTGTGCAATTGATGTAATTACATGACATTGGTACAGTTGTATGTCTGTGCGAACAGTACCACTGTGTGGCATGTAATGCATAACCAATGTTGTATATGGTGATGCTGTCACACATAATTTATTTAAATGAGTGTGAAATGTTAAGGGGAATACACAACTAAGCACAGAGCTGTTTGTGGATGCCACCAGACGTATTCAGTCAGAGAACATTAACAATCTCCTAGTTGACAGTTTATGTCACACTTCACCCCCCTCCCATTACCACTGACCATCAGCCAAAGTATACATGCAAGCATTATTCAGTTTGTTTTCTCAGGAGAGCTCTCATCTGTGCACTGTGCTAAAAACATAGAATCAATGGGCCCGGACAACATCTCATGTTGCCAACACCATGACTTAAAACCTGACCTAGCAAATACAGTTGAATCCTAACTTAAACACTGCCTCCAGACAGCATATGTCCTTGCAGAAGGTTGTACAGCAACAGTCACCAGTGTGAACAAGTTGGGATCATCACCTGGTGCAGGGGCATATAGATAGGTAATCCTGACTCTTCTCATCTGTGAGGCAGACCAACGACTCATCAAGAACATTTTCAAAAATGATACAGGTAATCTCCCAACTTTGTACCAAATCCATGCTTGATTTGTTAAGGCTACATCATGTCTGTTAAATCTGTTTGATGCCTTCAGGTAGGTCATTAAGAGCATGCAAGATGAAAAGACTATCATCTTACATAACTTGACTTGGCCAAGGTATATGACTCAAATCCACACTCAGGTATTACAGAGAAATTGTCTCAAGTGGGCATAAACACCTACGTCAGCAAGTGGGTAGACAAATGTATCACATATAGGACACATAATGTTGGAGTGTGTGATGTCACCTCTAGCTAGACTGCAGTGACCAGGACCGTAACTCAGAGTTCTGTACTAGTCCCTTTCCTGATCAGTATTTAAGTCTCATAAGTCAAGACAAACTTACACATCATTTGTTTAACCAGTTTTAAGGATGACTGCAAATTGTGGGCAATCATTTAATCCAAGAATGGTATTGATATACTGCAGAAAGTATTAACACACACAAACCATTGCTGCAAGAGCCATGGAAACACAGTAGATGAACAAAAGTCATGATTACTTCATTTATGAAAGCAAATACACAAGCTGATTACAAGAGCGCACATACCTATGAGAAGAGCAAGTGGTATGTGGCCTGTGTACTCACGTAAATAGTAAGTGGAACTTCCACAAGCATGTGCCCACAGTGGTGACAAATCCCTTGTATTTAGCACAACTCCTGAGTATGGGCAGGCCAAGCACATCAAAGGACAGTATGGTCCCATTGTTCTCAGCCCTCATCACACCAATAATTGAGTACAATACACCCTTTTGCATGTGCCTCACCACACATCTTCCAGGGATGATTTTCTCAAGTGTATCACTTTTGCCACAGTGAGCTCCCACATATCTTATCAGCCATACATATGCATTCTTTGTGATGTATAACCATTAGAAGTTGACAGTGCAGACTTCCCTTCAAGGTGTTATACAAGACACATGTGTGATACATGTTCTTGTGATGCACCCAGTAAATATATAGCTCATTGACAGCATTGATGGCATGGCCAGTGTGGAGTGGATTGTGGCATATATATATATATATATATATATATATATATATATATATATATATATATATCATGCAAACCTCTCAACTATCCAGGATTGCTTGTAATTTAAACTACAGGTGTAAGAGTGTCCTCCTTAACACATCCAAAAAGGGGTCATTTTTGAGGAGTGTATCCTTGATTCTCCTTATAGATTGCTGACAAATCATTGCAGTTGTACAAGTGCGTTCATGAAGAACAGATGTAATAACTTCCGATCACATATTTTATGTCAATGACACAATTGATTGTGTTATTATTCTGATATTGTCCATGATTGTGCATGCTTCTGTCTACTGTTGTCCATGACCCTGTTGCTGTGTTTCCCACTTAGTTGAGACCTATGCTGACTTTACATTCATATTCAAGCAACTAATTTTGAACATCTTCACAGTATGTACATAACCTCTATTGTATATACTGTCCTTGATAAATGTCCTCTCCAGTGATCATGTCAGGGTGGTTATATCACAAGCAACCATCTCCATTGATATTTGACCTTGTGTGACAGTCACATAATATACAATAACTGTGAAGATATGAATATACCTACAAAGGAGGTGTAAACAGCAGTACATACTGTATTATGTACGTATGTGATTACTGTTCATGCCACAACTTTCTTGTCTTTGGTGTGTAGCTACATTGGCATGCCTTTATCTGGTGTACATACCATGTTTCACCTGTCCTCTTCACCTTTCTTCATTCCTACCATTCATGTGTGTGGCCCTCTTCAATACACATACTTCCACAGACTAGTCTATTTATAATGCATTCTATGTACTGTACTTTGCACTGACTACACCTTCTTATAATGTGTTAGAAATGTATTCATTGTCTTAAATTAAACCCTGATAGTCATTTATTCTGCCCGTATAATCTCTCAGCACAAGCTTGCTCTTAAACTCGTCTACCTGTCTGAACATGCTTGTGCTGGTTTACATGGTATCTTGGCCAGCAACATTGCTGCTGACCATGAAACCACACTTGTATCCATGTAAGCACAATGAGTGGCATGCATATGCAATTAGGGCTGCTGCTCATTGGGCTAACACGTAAACTCTGTGCAGGCATTTTGCTAAGCCTACACAGAGTTTACTGAATCCCTGTGCAAGTCTATATGTTTACTTAGCCTTTACTCTAACCACAACCTGTGAACACTCTCACACACACACACACACGCATGTACACTCATTCCCAACTTAACTCTACTACACGGACATTTATTCAGAGTGTGAAGTTGCTTTTTTGATGACCACTGCATGCATTTAACCATTCTAATAAATATGATCAGCTATGGTGACAAAAACAGCTTTTAGCATTGTGTACATTTGAACAAAAGCCATGTAATATCTCTCTCTCTCTTTATATATATATATATATATATATATATATATATATATATATATATATATATATTTATATCGGTCTACTTTGTATAACCGAACTTCCGATTCACCGACACACAATTTACCGACCCCAAACAACCGAAAACACACAACACCGACAAACACCAACAACTCAAAAAACCGAACACCATTACACCGACACAAAAAACGTAAACTACACATTGCACACAATAACATATCCACTAACCTTAACCTAAACCCTAACCCTAACGTCCGACACTACGCACTTACCCAACCGCACCCTAACCCTAACTCACTTAACCCACCCCTAAACCACAACACCGTCACTATCGCACACTTACCCTTCCTGCACCCTAACCCTAACTCACTTAACCCACCCTAAAACATTAAGCCCGTCACTATCGCATACTCACTCCACCCGCATACTAAACCTAACACACTCAACCCTTCCCTACACTACACTACGTCACTATCACACACTTACCTTACCGGAACCCTAAGTCCGACACTACCGCACACTCACCTTTCCCACACCCTAACCTAAAATCCCTCACTATCATACACTTACCTGTCCGCTCCCCAATCCTAAATCCGTCACTATCGCACACTTACCGGATCGCGCTCACACGTTGCCGTTGTCGGTCTTTCGGCTGTCGGAATATCACCTTTTCGATCACCTACCTGTTCGGTCGTTCCGTCTCGATCTTCTGGGTGTCGGTGAAGTGGCGGTTCGGTTATTCAAAGTAGACCCATTTATATATATGTGTGTACACGCACACACACACACACACACACACACATGCACACACATATTTTTTATGTGTGTATATATATATATATATATATATATATAAGGAGAGAATAAATACAAACGCTGCCACTGTAGGACATAATACTTTAATAAAACAAAATAAAATCAGATAAGCACTTTTGGGTAACACACAAACCCTTCTTCAGATATAATACCATTAATAAAGGCAATTTGATTTAAAATTACAAGGATACAAGGTTGTTTATACATACATATATATATATATATATATATATATATATATATATATATATATATATATATATATATATATATATATATATAGAGAGAGAGAGAGAGAGAGAGCGAGCATCTATTATACATGTATATGTGTATGTGTGTGTGTATATGTATATATGGTTCCCATTCAGAAGCCTGAAACATCATAAGCCTGAAAATCAAAATCCTGAAACCAAAAGCCTGAAAATTCAGAATCCTGAAAACTCAAAATCCTGAAAGCCCAAAATCCTGAAAGCCCAAAATCCTGAAAGCCCAAAATCCTGAAACTCAAAATCCTGAAAACACAAAATAGACATACTGATGTCATTGTGGCTTTGCTATTGTTAGCCCTGTGGTGTTAGGTCATGCGTTGGGGTCAGGTAAGTGTGCGGTTGGTTTTATGTTAGGGTTAGGGGCGGTTTACGTGAGTTAGGGTTAGGGCGCAGGTTAGGCATGTATGCAATAGTGACAAATATTGGGGTTAGAGGCGGTTTAAGTGAGTTAGGGTTAGGGCGCGGCTCAGGTGAGTGTGCAATAGTGACGGACCTTAGGGTTAGGGTTAGGGTCAGGGTGGGTTGGTAGATATTAGTGTCTTTATAGTGACATATTAGCATTATTTGTGTTTTCAGGATTTTGAGTTTCAGGATTTTGGGCTTTCAGGATTTTGGGCTTTCAGGATTTTGAGTTTTCAGGATTCTGAATTTTCAGGCTTTTGGTTTCAGGATTTTGATTTTCAGGCTTATGATGTTTCAGGCTTCTGAATGGGAACCATATATATATATATATATATATATATATATATATATATATATATTCAGATACATACAGATACACACACACACCTATATATATATATATATATATATATATCTGTATATATATATATATATATATATATATATATATATATATATGTGTGTGTGTGTGTGTGTGTGGATTATAGTATACTGCCTAATGTGGTTTTTGGCACATTATATCCTTTATTATGAGCGTTCCTTCGTTGAAGGTTGTGCGTTAGGCCCGGTAAACCAGCACGTAAAACTCTATTGCCAATCATTAGCAGACCGGAGTTCCACTGTGGTGACCCCTGAATGGGAAAAAGCTGAAAGACACAAACATATCCTTTATTATTTTTTTATATTGAGTTATTAGGATTCCTGATGTCTGGTCCTGACACTCCCCAACAGCAGGGTAACAGCGCATTCCTTTCTCTACAGCACTGTAAGACCTCTGTCTTGTAGTTCTAGAGTCTGGATTTCATTTTTGACTATCACTTGCCATCTTGGTGGAGCCTGTATGTTTTCTCTGTGTCTGCATATGTTTTCTGCACATATGCTGGTTTCTTCACAAAAAATGTGTCAGTTGTTTGGCTACATTAAGCTGTCTGTGTCTTCAAATATACCTAACCTTCCTCTTTGACAATCAGGCCATGGATCAGAAGAGTCTGCAGACCAAACCATTTAACTAATAATAGTAAGTTAATATTAGCTGGGATTGCAAGTTGGTCATTTAAATACTCTTTTCATCCAAATGCTCTATTTTTGGGATATCTAAGAAATGTTTATGTTATTTATTCTAATGCAGTGATTAAAAAAAAACAAGCAAGTCATGCCTTATGTAAATATTTTATCCTACATCTAGGTAGCTTTGTTTGGATAACAGCAATGTGATTGGTCTATTTAAATTATGCCATTTTTAAGAAGAGAGAGAGAGAGAGAGAGAGAGAGAGGGGAAACAAATAAAAACTCAGTAAGCTGCCTCAACATTTTGTGAACTTGAAACTCCATGCGTAGGGAGTGTCTGAGACTTACCCATCCAGATAAATTAAATGTCACACTTTTACCTTAACATATCTTCAACAAAGCTGTTTTTTGTTAAGCAGTCTACCGACTCCATGTACCATAATCTTTTCATGGAACTCTGCAGTGGCTAAGAAGTTAATTTTCAGTTGATGTGTCTATATAAGAACAACTAACTAACTTTTAAATATTTCTGATTTTGTGAAGCAAAATAAGAATCCCATGGCTTTTCCAGATCTGCTCTTCTGTGTTTGTATGTTCCTCCTCATTATGCCAGCCTTCCAGCGAGGAGAGCTGTTCTTTTCTCCATCGTTTACATGAAGCTGTTTTCTGATGGATGGCTACAAGAAACGGTCATATTGAGCTCTGTTCCAAAGGTACTACCCTTGCCTTTTCTCTAAAGATGCATGTTAATTTAGGATCCATAGCTCTCAACTTTTCCTCACCAAAATGTGGAACACTTACTACGAGCTTATTTGCAGCTTTATCCAGGAAGCTTACAGGATGGATAACTATATATAATTTTATACTTATAAAACCTTATTTTAATGAATTTATATAATTCAGTATTACTTACCATGGAAAATTCTTAACAACAAATGTGTGACCAACCCTTTCAGTTTGCGACTGTGATGAATATAGACTTTTCAAGATTCATAATGAGGAATGTTCCTCAAGGACATGTGGGAAGTAAGCTAATATCTTCTATGAAGAAAACCACCCCAGCCAAAGCAGATAGGTTATATTCAAGTTGACAGGCATTTACCTGACATGCAGGCTAACAGACCATTGAGGAACTTAGTCCAATTTTCCCAAAGCACTGTGTAGTTAAGTGACTTGATTTAGGTCATACAGTAGGCAAATGGAGGCTCTGGGAACCAAACCCTGGACTACAGGACATAGATTGCTAATAGCTTGCAGCCTTAATTGTTTGCACTAACTGCTAGAAGAAAGCTTCATAGAGGACTAAAGGTTCATTATGATTCCATAAAATTATAGTTCATGGAGACCTATACTTGATCTTCACCCTTTTAACATGTTGGTAAGCTTGGAGACGTTTAAAATAGTATCCACACATCCACTTCTTCATTTCATTTCCCACAAGGCATGAGAGATTTTAGTGAATGTGGAATATTTGTTTAGGCTTACTCCTAAAGTATCCTGCTACAAACAGTATCTCACATGGATGGTTACATGAAGAACATTTTCAGTATGTAGTCCTCCTTATTGGTGGACTTTTTACATCACTAAGATCTTCCTCCATATGCTACATTCTAGTTCTTACTAACTGAAGGACTAAGACAATTAATCTATATCTTTATGAGTGCACAGGAAATTTGTTAACTGTGGTTCTTCTTGAAATTCCAATAAGTTTGATATTGTGGTGCCATGGAGTATATTCCCCCTGCTCTGAGGTATAGTGATGTTAAAGTTAATGGGCCTGTTTCCTAAAGACTTGCTCTCAGTTTAAGTGATCACGGTTTGTAGTCTTTCAGAATCAGGACAGATTTACACTAAGAACAACTTTTTGGAATCTGGCCCGATATGTATCTGCTTGTCTATCTTTCTGTCTATCTATGTTATTGGTGTGGGAGTGAAACCATTCATGTTACGGTTGCGAGATTTGGAAATCTTCCTCGTAATAAATAAATAAATAAATAGAAAATAATGGCAGTGTTGAGAATTGCTGTATATATATATATATATATATATATATATATATATATATATATATATGTATATATATATATATATATATATATATATATATATATATATGGTTCTAGGTTATAACATCGACAGCTACTTTCACCGACAACAGAAACATCGACACCACATAATCGGCAAACCATAACCACGACACCTCACATGCCCGACAAACAAGTAACCGACAGTCCACAAACCCCACACTGCACACACCACAATAACAACAATCAACTAACAAAACACATCCCTATCCAAAACCACACACAGAACACAAGCACACCAAAATCCGCACAAACCCACACTAAACCTCACACACACAACTATGTACAACCCTAACCCAAACCCTTACCCTAAGGTCCGTCACTATCGCACACTCAGCTAACCCACGCCTAACCTAACTCACTTAACCCGCCCCTAACCCAAAAAATACCACTACCGCACTACTTACCTAACCCTAACTCACTTAACCCACCCCTATCCCCACAGACTGTCAATATCCACACTTACCTTACTCTAACGTCCGTCACCACCGCATACTCACACAGCCTTCTTTCCAAGTCACTATCCCTGGCGTCCGTGGTCTTCCGAATGTTGATCATCTGGCGCCCGCTAATCCGTTGTCGGTGATGTCGGCTGTCAATCTTCTAACCTAGACCCATATATATATATATATATATATATGTGTCCCCTGCATTGACTGAATGTACATTTATTTGACAAAGTACAGACTATAGCAGACAGTTCTTTGTACGTACATGGCTATTTGCAGGTCTGACTGTCCAAATATCATCTCTGTCAGCCACTGACCAGCTTAATCCTCTGTTTGGCCATGTGTAACAACCCCATGTTGATGAATCTTTCTTTTGCAACAAAAATATGGCCTAAGTAACTACATATTGTTGCCAAGTATTAGATATGTGTGTGTGTGTGTGTGTGTGTGTGTGTGTGTGTGTGTGTGTGTGTGTGTGTGTGTGTATGTGTGTGTGTGTCTGTATGTCTAATGTCTCTGAAGCTAAGGAATTTGATCTGTCTGTATGTCTGTAAGGGGAAATGCAGCATTTACTGTTCATTATGCATGCCATGCATACCTACTTCCTTACTCTTGCTCGTGCTCTCTGCTGTTACAGGACCATGCTCTAATAATTTCATTTGGGCCTTTGCCACAACTACATTTTGGAGTGATGATCTTCATACATCCCTCAAAATATGGATAAGATAGCATCAATGGCTCCTTTCTCACACCCAAACAAACGTGCACACTCAAGTCTATGTCACAGCATTGCATTCAAGGAACCATCCTTCTGCACCACAGCTGGTTAAACATCTTGCATTTTAACAGTTCTCTGGCCAAAGACATACTTATTAAAAGTTAAACGTTGTCAGAAGTACTAGTAGGCTAAGAACCTGTAGCTATTGGAATCCAATATTATGTTCATATCTTTTTGCATTTCAGTATGCGCTTTTATAGCAGCACCAATCTATTTGAGAAGATTAATTCCAGAAGGATTTTTTTGTTTTTCTTTATGGAAATACTGACTTGTAATACACTTGTGTTTGTAGAATGTACTTTCAGTAATAATCACTTCAGTGAATCTAAGATCATAAAGATGATAACCTACATATAGAAATCAAGGAGGCAAAAATCAGTCTGCTTAACCACAAAGGTCTTTGTGCATTAGACTAGTCTAGAAATAGTGCAAGTGAAGAAGGACAAGGTGGTAGTGATGTGGTACAAAAATGAATTAGAAGGAACAGAGTTACACCTATGCAAAGTTTTATAAAACAGCATTTGTAGTAGACAGCCCAGATGAGTATAAAACTGTGGGCTATTCATGTGCCAAGGTATTGTGACATTACAACATCTTTTAAGATCAGCTTAAAATTATCACACAGGTGGAAGCTAAAAAGAGATGCCTTTTCATTCCTGGGGAAAGCCATTCTCTTTTGAAGCGCTACTGAAAGACTGAGTTCCTTATACAGCTGTACATGCTTTACATGTCACACTAACAATGATTTTTTATGTCATTATTTCATAGTTATTCTATCTCGTACCCCCTTTGTTTGTGCCATAATTGATTTCTATGTATGTTAATGAATCTGTGTGTTCAGTATTGCATGAATCATGAGTGTTAAAAGAAAAATAAATCACAAAATTTATACAGAGCTACTAACCACAAACATATTAAGAAATGAATAACTTATTATCTTCTTTAAGTGTTTAAAAAATGATGTTATAATATTCATTATAAATGTGGGGTACCACTCATTTCTTTTAAATAAAAAGTGTAGTCCAGGCTTAAATGCAACACATTAGTGACTGACATCCTAATGAGCAATTCCTTTGCTTTTTAATTAAAACTTATTCTGTTATTGAGAATGCAGTGCATCCAGGATCTCTTCTTTCTGTAAGATAAAATGATCTCTAAGTTAGTGTGAATATAGACTTATATATGTGAATACACATGCACGTGCGCACACACACACGCGCGCGTGTGTGTGTGTGTGTGTGTGTGTGTGTGTGTGTGTGTATATATATATATATATATATATATATATATATATATATATATATATATATATATATATAGATATGTGTGTGTGTGTTTTGGTATGGTAGGAATGATCAAGTACATCTAACACACCTCACTCCAACTGGCAAAATACTGACATCAAAAAATGCTGATATGCCAGTACACATGCTCCGAATAAAAGCCTCCATGCATGCAAAATAAAAAAAAACATAATTTTTCAAAGGGGAGTAAGACCCCTTGCAACACCCCCCATATGGGGACTGCACTACCCACAGCCTCCCTGCTATATGTACTAACTCTGAGAGTGCATAAACACTGGGGGCCAGGTTCCAAAATAGCTGCTGTCAGTGTAAGTCTGCCCTGATTCCAAAAGACCTTCTGTCAGTGTAAATGACTTACTTTGGTGTAAGGTCTATCTAAAACAGGCTTACTACGGGGACTAAATTCCAAAGCACTTGCTCTGAGCCTGCTCTTAATGTAAGTGGTCACTTAAACTGAGAGCAAGTCTTATGGAATCAGGGTGGATTAAGGTCATATTCCCCAGTGTGGGTACAGCACCCTGTGTAGGGGGTGCAGAAGGAAAACTTTGTCTTTTTTTTTCATATATTGATATTTTTTTGAAAAAAATGTTTTTATATTATGGAAGTTAAAAATGTCAGTCAAATAGGAGTTGCATTGCTGATTCCAGTAAGTACCTGCTTCATACTTTCTTTCCAGAGATTGTTAACTATACGTGCAGCAGTTATTTCTTCATATTAGGTTGCTTAATAAGTGCAGTATACCTGTATCCTAAGTAATTTACTAACATCTGCAGAATAACTACCTAGACATTTTCTGTAATTTTGTACCTGCAGTATTTTTTTCTCAGTTATACAAACTTAGTGAATATATACTCATATTTTCTGTTGTATATGAGCAAACATGCAATAGACATTATGTAACTTTTGTAGAAAAGGTTAGGAGAGTATTACTGAAGTACTCTAATGTTCATTCCTTCCTTTCAGAGAGCATACTGTATAATGTGCTGAATGACTCACTTACCCGGGAGATTACAAATTTCTCTCAGTTCATCGTTAACCTCTCATCCTGTGTATTGTTGGATCGTTTCCAGCCTATGGGATCTCTGGATGAACTAGAGAAAAAAGCACAGATACTGCAGCAGCAAAACAATCTACTGGCAAGTAAGTAGTGTCTGCTTCTGCTTTAGATTGAGAATAATAGATAGTTTAATAAAGTTATTTGTGCACAATAATAAATACAGTGGCAGAGCAAGTAAGTCTTCACTAATTAGTATTCGTGTTAAAGTACGATCTATTCGCACTATGGAAGCAATATTTCAGCATTTTAGTTTTCAGAACAGCTAAACCTTAGTAGACTGCTATATAACTTTAAATTTCCTTGGTAGATAAATTCAGGGGATAGATGCTGCCTCTGTGGAAGTAGTCATTTTGAAACAAGTTGTGATATTACTGGGCAGTGTTCATTAACAGGCCCAGCTAATGAAGGATAAAGCAGAAACAGTGGGATGAATGTTCTTCAAAGAAGGGACAAGTCTGGGACATTATGTTGCCCATACTATATCAATGAACTTCAAGCAGTAGCTGGAGAGGATTTGTCATAGTGAGAACAAGTATGCTGATGATAAAAAGTAATACAAGAAGAACCTTCCACAGAGTGTCTGTGTAACTGTGCATCCAGTCCTGAGCTCAAGATCATTGCACTGTTAAACACAGTCTCCAATAATCCCTGATGAAAAGATTACATACTAAAAAAATACATGCATCTCTATGCAGTGGATCTCGTTTATTTCTGTCAGGAATGCAGCAGCATAGGTATTTGGGGCAGGCTGGCAGAACAGCAGAGTATGGGGACCTGAGTGTGGTTTTATTGTTTGTAAGGGCATAAGTCAAATGCTTGCACAGTAGAGGAAAAAGTAATGGCAATCATAAAAGAAAAGTAAATCAATGTGAAACAAAGATATATCCACATGGGTCTACTTTGTTCCATTGAAAGCTCATTTCACTGAATTTGAATTCACCCTGACCAAATCACTGAAAGCTCAAATTACTGAAAACTCATTTCACTGAATCTCATTTCACTGAAGTGAAGTATTGGCACTGTGTAGAGTACTGTAAGGCAAGTAAAAGGTATATGCACTTTTCCTCACTGTAGTGCGATCCTGGAGTTAGTTGATCTGTAATATATAGCAATAAGTAGCCTGTTTCTTTCTTTTTTTTTCTTATTTTTGTAGTTATTGCTTATTCTAGATATTTATAGCAATTTTATTGTATACTGGATACTTCTACTGTATTTTATAGCTATTGGCTCACTGTTGGTTTTCTGCTGTAATAAACATTTCTGAAGTGTTTTCTGCCTAAAATAGCTTTCCACCCTTCCTCCCTATTTGCATATTGTCTTTATACCTGCTGGCCTTGCAGTTGCCCGCCCCTACTCTAAATTTGATCTTGGACACTCCTCCTAGTGTCATTAGCTCATTCTACCTAATACAGAGAGAGCATCTGAGAAGGCCAACCCACTTAGTTTCTTTCCTTATGTTCCTCCTTTCTCCCTTTCTTAAAAAAAAAAAAAATTGCCTGAATCTCCTTGTGTTCTGACTGTGCTTCTCAAACATTTTGAAAATATAGAGTATATTTTAGTACATTTATTAAAACTGTATTTGGCTTAATATTGCTACAACTCAAGTGCTCTAGGTTGCACTGCATCTGAATTGTTTTAGTGTTGTCTTAGCTGCTTTTCTGTATATATAGACTTTTCTGTATATGTAGACTAGCTACTTATTCTACTATATTACTGCTTCTTAAATTGTTTTTCAGTTGTGCACTTGCCTTGCATCATTTAAAACGTTTTAAAATGCTAATTTTGTAGACTTTTAATTGCATTTACTGTTTAGGGCTACACATTCAAGTGCGTTAGCCTTTTCTGTGTTTATTTACTGTATTATTGCATTGTTTAGCCTGTTTAGTATAGTCCAGATCCCAGACTTTGCTCGTTTCAGGACTTTATTTTCTGTGTTCAGAGCTATCCAGACCTTGCTGTGGTAGAGGAAAGTCCTACTGCTTACCAGTGGGAGTGGGGAGCAATGTACTGCCTATCTAAGACTAGAGGAGTAGTTTCCAGCTCTGAAATTGTAATTTTATTAGCCATTTTGGCTGATTTCTATCCCTTTCAACTTTGTGGCTTAAAAACAAATGTGTTTGCACATTTTCTGCATCATGCAGTGGGCTACGGTTAAAGTATTCCAGGTGCCAGTAAGTCTGCTTTTCAAATTTTCCCTTAGAACTAGCTGGTTTTTCAGTAGTAGCACTAAAATCTGATCCCCTGTGACTAGCACTTGCTCTAGAACCTGCTGGAAAGCACTAGGAAGCCTTAAACCGATAGATGCGCACAACTCTCCTTGTTAAAAAGGAGAAATTAATCATAGGCACTAAGGCGCCTATAATTGCAAAGTACCTTGCAAAGGTAAGGGAAAACAGCTCTTGTACTTTACAACAAAAGCACCTAAACAGGCATGTCCAAGGGTCAGCTTCCGGTGATTTCCGCTGTCCACCTGGTGAATCTGGGCATACTGGCACAATGCAGCAATTGCCTCATGTTCACAGACAACCCTCTCCTCCTACCACCCAACACTACAACCTGCGAGAGATGCACTTACATAGCCAAACTGGAAGCAAAGCTCTCTCAAGCCAAGATTGTGCTAGACAGTCTCAAGCAGCACATAGCCCTTCAAAACCCACACCATCAACACCCACACATAGCAACACTAAACCCACATATGTGGAGGCCCTTAACATTAACCTGCCCAAGCAATAAGGGCCGCCGAAGCTGAAACACAAACACCAGTCACAACCAAAGTGACACATAACTCACAACACCAGAGTGCCACCCAACAACAGCCCTTAAGGCAAGACAATGTACCCAACACTTTAGTCATAGGAGACTCTATAGTCAGGCATACTGATGTCCCACTCACCAGGCTGAACAAGGAGAAAATTACAGTCAGCTGCCTGTCGGGTGCCAGGATCCACCACATAACGCATGAACTCAAGTCACTCCACAACAAGTACAAATGCGACTCTGTCATTGTCCATGTTGGAGTAAATGACTTGAGACATACCTCCCTGGACTACAGGAAAAGAGACATGGAAGAGCTCTCGGAACATGTGGCCCAGGCAGGTATGACCATAGCCGTGAGCAGCATCCTGCCTTCGCCCAGAATGATACCACAGTATAAGGACAAAATGATTGACTTCAACAATTGGCTAAGCTTCTGGTATCATTCAAAGGGGTTCCAGTATCAGTCTGCCTGGGACGACATGATGACAAACCACGATGCTTGGCCAGAGATGGTCTGCACCTGTCGCCCCTGGGATTCAGGTTACTGGCTAAAGCTCTTGCCACCCCTATAGTGCCTTTTTTAGGCAAGGTTCAAAGGACAAAACCACCACCAAAACAGATACAAGCATGCAAAATCTGAAGGTAATGCTACTCAGTGCTAGAAGTCTAAACCTCAAAATGCACTCTCTCGAGGCACTCCTAAAAATGGAGAACATCGATATCTGTGCAGTAACTGAGACCTGGTTCAAGGCTCCAGAGAGCACCCCTGCAATACCAGGCTACAACTCCTACCACACTTTTCGGCCACCAAACCAAGACTGAAACACTAAAGGTGGAGGAGTGTCCATAATGACCAAGGATATTCACACCTCCAGGCTAGTTGCACAACACAATGCAGCTGAAATAAGACTGCAATCCAAATTGTAGCTTGCTACAGATCCCCCACCATGCCCCAAGATTCTCACTACACCTTTCTAAACATACTGGAAAATATTAAGATACAACCAAACACCCTAATACTGGGTGATTTCAACTACCCTGCCATTAACTGGGAAATCTACTCGGGTACCAACACATTTTCTCAATGGTACTTGGAATTCATAAATTCCAATGCCCTGGATCAACTAATCCATTGTCCCACCAGGGGCTCCAATATTCTAGACCTGGTCATTACCAACATGGGAGATAGATGCTCCATACCAGTGGTCACCCCCTCATTGGTCAGTTCTGACCATAAGCTAATCACCCTTGACATCCACATCCCACCCGCACACCCCAGTAAGGAAACTTCTGTAAAAAACTTCTCCAAAGCCAACTTCATGCTACTCAAGTCAGAAGTGACAAACTTCATGACACCCATGCAGATGGGAGCTGGAAGTTCGACTGCTGAATCCTAAACTCAGACACTGTGTGAGCGCATCCACTCGTGCATGAAGCATGCCATCCCAAATAGAACCAAGACGCTCTCCTCCGAAAAAACGAAGCCAATCTGGTGGTCCCCTGCCATAAACAAACTATACAACAGAAGGAAGAAACTGTTTCAGAAAAGAGAAAAATCCCAGGTTGCAAAAAACTCCCTTACCAGCCTCAGTAAGAAGTTGAGATCCCTCATAAAATCATCCAAAGGTAGTTATGAAAATAAAACTGCCAAAAATTCCAAAGACAACCACAAGGCATTCTATAGTTATGTCAAGAATCTAAATGGCAATTCTCAGATCTGCTCTGAGCTACAACAGAATGGCATTAAATATACTGATCCCAAGGATATTGCCAATATCCTGGCAGATTTAGTGCTAACTTCACCCCACTCTCACCCCCTAAAGGGCCCAACTTAATACCAAAAGATTGTCAAATTCCAGTAATCACGGCCACATAGGTAGAAACTGCACTCAACAAAGCTAAGAATACAGCATCCGTGGGACCAGATGACATCCCGGGCTGTGTACTACATGAACTACAAAATGAAGTGGCACCTCACCTGAGTGTCATGTTTAATCATAACCTAACCTCAGGCTTTGTGCCCACTGAGTGGCGCATAGCTACATTTATCCCACTCCACAAGGGGGGATCCATCTTGTATCCTGGGAACTACCGTCCCATCAGTCTGATGACCTTGATCTGCAAGGGCATGGAATCCATTATCATGGAACTTATAAGCAAAGACATTGGCAACCTTCAAACACTGGACCCCACACAGTCTGGGTTTGTGAAGGGTCAATCTTGTCTCTTGAACCTGATTGACTTCTTCAAATCAGTTTCCAGAGCTGTGGACCAGGGTAAGGCGGTCCACACAGCCTATCTGGTCCTCGCCAAGGCCTTCAACACCATCCCCCACTTTGGAATCATAGATAAACGTACTAAGCTGGGCATAAATCCCTACATTACTCGATGGATTTCCAACTGGCTTACTAAAAGAACCCAGACTGTAAAAGTAGCTGACTCCAAATCCAGCTCCAGACAAGTGACAAGTGGAGTACCTCAGGGTTCAGTCCTGGGACCACTCTTGTTTGGCATCTACTTTTCTGAAGTACAGGCCAACACTAAGGGACTCTGGCTAACAAAGTTTGCAGATGACTGCAAACTGGGAGCCATTATTGAATCCCCAAATGATGTGGATATTCTACAAAAGGGCCTTACAGAAACAGATGCTTGATGCCAGAGCCATGGACTCAAGCTTAATGCCAAGAAATGCATAGTTATCCCCTTTGGGAAAAACCATGCACCCATGAATTACCATATAGGTGGCAGTACACTAAACACCGAAAGTCTGATGAGAGACTTAGGGACACAGGTGGACAGTGGTCTCACCTTCGATAACCACATCGCCACAACAGTCAGGATATCCTCCTATGTGACATCTCTCATCACTAAGGGCTTTTCATCCAGAAAAAAGGAGGTCATTGTCCCACTGTACTCATCTCTCATTAAACCCATTATAGATTACAATGCCCTGTTTGGTATGTACCTCACAAGACATCCGCAACAGCTGGAAAGGCTGAAGAAATGCCTCAGTAAAAGAATCACAGGCCTAAAGCAGATGCCCTATGCTGACCCTCTAAAAAACTCCAGCTATACTCTGTGGCATATCGTCTACTCAGAGGCAATCTCTACTTAACATACAAGGCCATGTCAAATCTTGAGCTGTTGGACATGCTCCACTTAAAGAAATCCCAATCCTTCAGAGCCACACGCTCCAGGGATTTAAACCTTGTCATCACAATGAACAAAACATGCTGGAGGGATAGGTTCCTGATCCAGAGACTCCCCATACTCTGGAATAGACTGCCCATACATGTCAAGCAGAGAGCCTCCTTGGGCCTCTTCAAAAGGAACCTTGACAACTGGATGGGAGATTGGAAATTCACCCCAGGGATCTCGTCAGTCACCCTGCTAGACAGGGGTCCAGGAGAGTAAATATTGTGGGAAGAAATATCCAGGGAATTGTTATGGCTGGGCTTGTATAGACCCTAGGGCCAATAGCCTAGTACCAACCTATGAACCTATATATAGTTAGGGGGGGTAGGGGGTACAGCCCCCCAGGGGGGGTTGTAGGTGGCATGGCCCTCACCTAGATTGGTTTTATACTTCACCGAAAGCTTCAAAACTATACATTTTAAACTATAGACATGCATACTTACAACACCAATGACTAACTCTTTCCAGAAGACAATATATATGCAAATTAAGTGGTGGGCTATGCCCACCACACCCCCCAACTATATATACTACCTCCAGGATCACATTACAGAGGGAAAAAGGCATATACCTTTTACTTGCCTTACAGTACTCTACACAGCACCAGTACTTCACTTCACTGAAATGAGTTTTCAGTAATTTGAGCTTTCAGCAATGTGGTAAGAGTGAATTCAAATTCATTGTAATGAGCTTTCAATGAAACAAAGTAGACCCATCCACATATGTACCTTCTTTACACTCTGTCCTTCAATTTCTGTCCTTATTTTTCTATAATCCTTTAGTCTATATTTCATAAAATCACATTGTGCCAGCTCTATGATGCAGATGCACAAAGTTCTGATAACTCTGGCTTGAGTAGCAGCCTAGTCACTGGAAGAGCCAGCTTTGAAGGAATGCTGATAAGCAGCTGATGCAGGGTTTCCTTTATGGGGAAAAGGTGTTAGCTAAGCCACATTCCAGGAGCACACTGTGAGAAAGTCCCCAGAAGTGCACTCCACATGCATATTAATTCATGAGCACAAGCCCAGCATAGCTAATAAATAGACGTGACCATCTGTAGTGGCTTATTTTCGATGGGTATTTCATATTGAATGTTGGCCAGCAGGGAATGGATTTAGACCTAGAAACCCAGCACAAAAAATAATCTCAATAGAGTGCAAGTGCAGCACACCAGCAGGTGCAGCTGAAGTAGATATGGGTTCCTTCCTACTTGACTCTGGTGACACCCCTTTTTTAGGCCCAACACCCCAAGGTGGCAAGTGATAACAAATTTTATTTTAGTTGACACTTTAATTTTAAAGGGCAATAGCACAACAACAAACAAATTATTTCAACAGTGCACCTGTTAGTAGTTAGGCAGAGTGAGATATGCATGTAATGAAACCATGCATTTACCCCCTTCCCCAGACCTCAACAGAAGAGATCTTGACATTCATACATGCACACAAAGGCAATATCACTGAGCAGTAAAATTTTATAATGCAGCAATACAAATTTGGAAAAAAATGCAATGTCATTGAGGGAAAAAAAAGGTTATAAAACAACAGTAAAGATGTGAAAAAGATGCAATGTCATTTAGCAATAAAGAGTCTTTAGGGCAACAGTACTAACACCCTCTATTACCTAGATCAATCTAAACAGACCAACTATGAGACACTCTATTGTACCCTGTTCACTGGCCAGTGACTATGTACAGTCCTACTGCCAGCATGATGGGGCCCAAGGCTGGAGCTCATATGGATCCCAGCTATTTGTAATCCAGAAAGTGTTTAGGGGGGAATCCACAATCTTATAAAAGTATAAAAAATGATAACCAAAAGCCTCTCACCACTCCATTGAGAATATCCCAGTGACCAGGCACCGCAGTTCCTCCGATGAGAAAAATGGAAAATCACCCGCCAGAACTCTGGTAATCATCTATGGCATCTCTGCACTAGGCCCAAGGGAACTCCTTTTCTTGATGAATCATATGCAGGCATGGAACTACTGGTTTCAGATCTTTTCTCCTGAATCCAAAAAATACCATCATCCAGGATTTCAGCAAGAGACAGACACAAACTGCTATCTCACTTTTCTGTCCCAAAACACTAGAATAAAAAAATTTCAGTCATGCTGCAAGGCCCTTTTCCCTTCAGCTAGTCTTTCAGTCTTCCCTCCTTCAGCTAGTGTTCCAGTTTCCTCTCTTTCACTTTCGAAATTGTCTTTTATATTCCTGAAAAGGAGCTCTGCCTTGTGGTATAATGGAAAACTGCAGTCTATTACTTCTACAATGAAATACAGTGGGAGCTACACTCTCCCCCCACTTGAAAATCTTGGGTCCCACAAGTCAAAGGTAGATTAGGAGCAAAATATTTACAAGCACTAATGCACCATCAGGTGAATAATATTTTTGCATACCTTCCACCAAGGGTGATCAACATTATGCTTAACATGGACTGATGTGTCACCAATGGAGCAGGAGGCATAGGAGTCATGGGCGCAGACTCTCCGATGAGCTGTGGTCACAGGTTCCTGTGTACTATGTCCCAAACTGTCATATGTAAGTCTCTGAGGGGGCTGAATCAGTCTCTGCAGTTTTGGTTCAGGAGAGACAACTATGGAATTTTGCTCGGAAGGTCTGTCACTCACAGCACATTCAATGTCCAGTTCTTCAGTAGGCATTTTGTCTACTTCTAAGATCGCCTTTTGTATAACTGCACTTTCTTTTACCATAATGGTATGACTGTCCTCAGCACTATTTTCTGAAGTTTGCATAGCAGGGCCTCCATCAGTATAAGGTTCTGCAAGAGGTACAGAAACACCACTTAGTCTATTGTCAGGTCTGGGCTGTTCAAAATGACAAGGAAAGAATTCCAGTGCATTTACATTGAGATTACAGTCCATGGGGTCTCGAACATCCTCGTAAAAAAGCCCACTGAAACCCCAGTCATCGTCACTGTCCTTCTCACTTTCAGCAGGAGGAAGCATGGGCTCTTGAACAGTGGAGAGGATATTTCCTCTCCACCTTAGTCTTCTGGATCACCTTGAGTTAGATTTTCGCTGAACCATTCTGGGTTCCGGATTCATGAGTCTCACTGATTTTGCCAAAGGCATTAAGTTGTTGTGGTACCAGGTTTTGATTGGTCCTTCTTTCCCCTCAGGGCAAACTTGGTAGACAGGGATATTAAGTAGCTGAGAACAAATTAGGTAAATGTCAGAGCCCCAGCTGTCAGCTAGTTTATGCTTTCTTGTAGACTCAAGTTCCTCAAAAGGACTCTGTCCCCTGGTTGCAAATCATGCATCTTCACTTTCTTGTCATAGTGAGCCTTGTTTCACTGATGTCTTTGTCCTGTTGATTTTTCAGCTAGCTCATAGGAATGTCTGAGATTCTTCTTGAGTCTCTCCACATAACTGCCATGAGATTGCACTAGTGTATCATCAGCTGTGACTCCAAAGGTGATGTCAACAGGAAGACGAGCTTCTCTTCCAAACATTAGGATGGAAGGTGAGAACTCTGTAGCATCATTTTTAGTACTGTTGTAAGCATGCACCACTGTGTCTACATGTCTACTCCATTGACTCTTCTTCTCAGAGGATAGTGTCCCACAGATATCTAGTAAAGTTCTGTTGAAACACTCTGGCTGCGGATCCCCTTGAGGATGATAAGGAGTGATGTGACTTTTTTGAACTCCCAAAAGAGTGAGTAGTTCAGGTACAAGCTTGCTCTCAAAGTCACATCCTTGGTCAGAGTGTATCCTCTTTGGCAAAGAACATACAAAGAACTTCTCAACTAATAGTTTTGCCACTGTAATAGCTTTCTGATCACAAGTGGGAAATGCTTGAACGTATTGTATATAGTGATCTGTTACCACCAGCACATTACTGATCCCGCCTTCATCCGGTTTAATGCACTGGTCTCCATTTTACCCAATGAGTCAGCTCTGGTAGGCAGAGTCTTTCTCTGAATGCACCGAAGACATGTACGACAATAATCGTCAACATCTTGGTTTATGCATGGCCAGTAGAACCTGTCTCGTGCCAGACCCATAGTTCTGTCATAACCAAGATGACCATGTTTATTTATTTATTTATTTATTGATATTTGTTAACCGGGTTATTCCAACTGGGTTTTGGCCCATTTTCAGTGGAGACCAGAGGAGAAAAGCTCCTGAAGTACATAAAATCAACTTTGATAAAGAGAATAGTAATAAAACTCAGGTTACATTCATAGAGAATAGTAATAAACCTCAGGTTACATTCATAGAGAATAGTAATAAAACTCAGGTTACATTCATAGAGAATAGTAATAAAACTCAGGTTACATTCATAGAGAATAGTAATAAAACTCAGGTTACATTCATAGAGAATAGTAATAAAACTCAGGTTACATTCATAGAGAACAGTAATAAAGCACAGGTTACATTCATAGAAGTATCAAATACACATAAGTAGACAATACAAAAAATACTATTATGCTATACCTTTTTTTTTTTGATAGAATTGTGAATAAGGTGTGAAGGGTGTAAAGTTTGCATTGCTTTAAAGGGTGTCTTAGGGAGGAGGGGAACTAGGTAGGGTTGTGGCAGGGGCAAGCTCTGGAATTGAGTAGATAGGTTTTTAGCTCGTTTTTGAAATGAGAGGTATGTTGAAGGGAAGTTTATTCCAGGCATGGACAATAGAGTGTTTGTAGAGTAGTTTGCCTACAGACTTTTTTGGTTGGTAGAAATCAAGTAGCTGTTTTATTTATTTTTTATTTATTTTACATTTGTTGATCGGGCTGGTCCAGCTGGATATATTTCCATTTTCAGTAGAGACCCGGGGAGAAAAGCTCCACATATAAACCACCACCACACAAAAAATGTTTATAATAAACAAGAAAGGTATTACAGTTTAAATTATGGGAAGACTATGAGACACACTACATTAATACATAATACACCTACAGATAATTTTAAAGTATGAATATCTAGAGCAACCCCAAGACATTATTAGAATACATTTAAATCCTTGGTTATTCTAGTTTACTCCAGACAGTTACTATTTCCAAAGGGTTAAACAGTAACAGTAGAAAAAGGAGGAAATATAAAGAAATGGCAGGAATACTACCTTCAGGATACATTCATAGCCAAGTAGAAAAGATATGTAATTGGTGCCTAAGTAGTAGAGATAGCTTATAGGTGCTACTAATTCAGAGGAGTAAACAGGAAAGAGTGGAGGAAAGTAGGAAGTCAAGAGATAACAGCAGAGAAGTTCAGAGGATCAGTCTGGGTAACAGCAAGGGCATAGCCAGTGAGTTTTAAGGTATTTCTTAAGACTTTGTTTAAAGAGAGGAAGGGATGGAAGTGAGGTTAGGTCAGATGGCAAGATGTTCCATTGTTTTCCAGCGGTATTGGAGAACAGTGAGTCCCCAGCTAAGTTGTTAGACTTGGTGGTACTAGCTAGAAGTTTATTGGAAGAGCGTAAGGAATTAAGATTCATATAGGGTGCTATAAAGTTGTTGAGTATTGGTGTGTTGTTGGGTTGGTAAAAAATCTTATGAACAATGGTAAGTTGGGAAAGTATCAGTAGGTTTTTTAGTTTGAGCCAGTCTAGCTGGTGAAGGTTAAGACAGTGGTGAGTTCTATATGGGTTTCCAGTGGCAAATCTAACAGTACTATTATAGGAGTTGGCTAGTTTGATAAGATTATTTTTTTTAGATTAGTGTATATGGGTGCAGCATACAGAAGAGTTGAAATTAGATGGGAGTGGGCAATAGTTATTCTGGCTGTTTGAGTTAAGAAAGGTTTTATCCTATATAGGGAGCCCAGTTTTTTTATTAACAGTTTTAATGGTGTTATTAATGTGATTGTCAAAGGTGAGGTTATTATCAATTGTGATTCCTAATAGTTTGGTGGAAGAGTCGGGGGATATAAGAGTACCATTATTGGATTGAATGGAGAAATCTATTGGGGAGGACTTACTATTTGTTGTAAACAGTAGTAGCTTGGTCTTTTTGGCGTTCAAAAGAAGGCACCTTTTTAAGAACCATGCCTCTACTGTGTTGAAAGCTGTCTGGGTTAAAGATTGAAGTTCAGATATAGAGTTGGCAGAGCATATGTAGAATCATCTGCATTTTGTATACAGGTGGCTTGAGGAATAGCTATTTGAAGGTCATTGATGAATAAAGAGAAAAGAAGAGGGCCAAGAATAGAGCCCTGAGGGACTCCAAGGGAGATAGGAAGGTGAGATGATAGTTGATTCTCCCAAAGAACAGCTTGCTGTCTATTACTAAGGTAAGACTTGAACCAGAGAATTGCATTGGCATCAAGAGAGAGGGATGACAGAGTGTTTATGAGTAAGAGATGGTTAACCATATCAAAGGCTTTAGACAGGTCAATGAAGAGTGCTGATGAGAGGGTGCTATTATTATGGTTATTAATGGTGTTGGTGAAGGACAGGAGAGCTGAGGTGGTACTATGAAAAGGCCTGAAGCCATGCTGACAGTTTGCTAGAATGTTATGTTGAATTAAGTAGTCCATTAGCTGATGGTGAATACATTTTCCCATAATATTGGCTAATGGAGAAAGGAGAGCTATAGGCCTGTAGTTAGAATAGTCATTAGAGTTACCTCCTTTGTGTAAGGGAATAATGTGGGAGATTTTCCAGAGATCTGGAATGGTTCCTTCAGTTATGGTATGATTTATCAGGATAGATATATGATAGGCAACTACTTTAGCTGCTTGCTGTAGGTATTCAGATGGTAACTTATCAGCAGAGGGGGTGCAAGGCTTAAGTTTGTGGATAAGTATTTGGATGTAAGAGGTAGGGATGGGTTGTAGTTGGAATGTTGGCCAAGTATCAGGTGGGGAGTTAGGTAGATCTGAGTTGTCTGTAGCTAGTTGACTGGCTTGAGTGTGTATGGTGTCTGTGAAGAAGGTATTAAAGGCATTGGCAGTTTGATGGGAGGTATTGTGGAGTTCTAGAGTGGCCTGGATGAAGGAGGTCATTTAAGCTTGCCCAGAATTTGTGTGGATTATTGTGGTGAATTTGCTGCAGTTTGCAATAGTAGATTTTTTTGTCAGAGAGAATAGCTTTTTTGTAGCATTTCTCAACTGTCTAAAGGTTTGTTGTTCTGAGGTATTTCTGGTTGCTCTCCACTTAGACCAGGATTTATTTCCAAGTAATATTTTTTGTCTGGTATCTTTTGAGAGCCAGGGGGCAGGTTTGGATTTTGTTCTAATAGATTGTTTAGGTGCATGCCTGTTGAGGATTGTTAAGAATTTGTTATTGAAATATATAACAGCTTCTTCAAGAGGGAGTGCTTTTAGAGGGTTCCAGTCACAGGCACTAAGTTCCATTTGAAATAATGCAGGCTGAAAGTTTTTCTTGGTTCGAGAAGTCCTATAGTTGGGGGCGTTGGTAATGTCATTCTTTTGTCTTATGATGTAAGTAAGCATGTGATCACTTACATCATCAGGCAAGGTTTCTACTTTATAAGTATGTTCTTGTTTATTGATTAGTATCCAGTCTAGTATAGTTTCTTTATTGTTTGGTTTGTTAATTCTAGTTTGTGACAGTTTGGTTAAAGCCATGCAAATTAATATGAGAAGAAGGATTATCTGTATTGATACTATTCCAGTCAGTATTGAAATCTCCTAGAATAATAGTTTCTTGTGGGTAAGTAGTAGATATCCAGCATAGGGTATCCTCTATTGTAGTAATGTTATTACCTGGGGTAGGTAGATACAGATTATGTATAGTGCTTTGCTGGGGTTGAGTTGAAATCTAGTGATTAAGAGTTCAACTTTACTATTTTGAGGTGGGTTATAAGGTATAGAGGAGATGTGTAGTTCATTTCTAAACAGTAGGGCTACTCCTCCTCCTTTGCATTTTACTCTGTCATGTCTCAGTATATTGTACCCTGGGGGGATTATTTCATCATCCTTAGTTGTGGGTTTTAACCAGGTTTCTGTAAGACAGAGGATATCAAAGGAGTGAATATCAAGAAGGGCATGGAGATGGGTAACTTTGTTGTTAATACTGCTGATATTGAGATGATCTATTAGTAAGAAGTTAGAGAGACTGGTCTGGGTAGTAAGGGTGTTGGGAGAGGTACTAAGAATAGGTATAGTAGAGAGATTAGAAGGGCCTGGGTTAGGGTGGATGTCACCATCTTTTAAGGTGGGAGATTTTAGTGCAGAAAGAGGGTTAGAATTAAGGCTCAGTAGATATTTCAATTTTTTTACTGTGGGGTGGTTTAATTTCATGGGTGTAAGTCGATGATATTTAGGTAGCAGGTAGCAGGAAGTGGAGGTGATATTTATTTGGGGATGGGTAAGGGCATTGTTATATATAGATGTTTGTTTAGGAGAGTAGTTGAGGTAGTAGTAATTCACCTTTTCAAAAGAGGTGAGGAGATAGATAGTGGTGAGGATAGGTATAAGAGTGGCTAAGAGTATTACTAAGGATAGGATAGTTTTAGTTGTTGTAGACATATTACTTAGTAAATGTGTACTGTTACTGCCAGGTAGGGCTAGGATGCAGTAGTATCAGATAAAAAGTTAAGATAGGGTAGTAGAGAAGAGAAATGCTACAAGTAGAGATGTTTTCTTCAAGTAGTATATAGGTAGGTAGGGTAGTAACGAAAGAGAAATGGGAAAGGTAAAGAAGTTGTATAATGCTAAGGTAGGATAGAAGTGATGAAAAGCTTGTATGGGTAAGGAAGTTGTTTAAGGTAGTGAAGATTTTAGGTAGGGTAGTAAAGAAGAAAAATGCTAAGGGTGGCGTGGCTGATGAAAGTAGTATAGGTAGGGGTAATAAGAGACAGAGTAATGAAAAGCTATAAAAGGATGGGTGTGGCTTAGGTAAATTGACTTGAGCCCGGAATAGGTTGGATAGGAGAGAGGGTGTGGTTTTAGGAAGTATAAGGTTAGGACCTCTGGGGTGGGTGGGAATTGGGGGTAGGGGAGTGGAGTGAGCCCGTAGGGCGAACGGAGGGGGTAGAGCCAAGTGGTGCTGAGAGGTAATCAGTTTTACAGTGAGACTGTAATTTACAAAACTTTAGTAGGTATGTGGCACTTCTTTGAGACACTAATTCCTGTGAAATACTGGTGGAGTCCTTTTTGTCTACTTATTATGGGAGAAGGAATAAGAAGCAGTAATATAGCAGCAATCTTTAGATAAGGTAAGTTAGTTTCTAGCTCTTCTGTCTTACTGCCTAACTGACTTATAGGTTAAAGTCTTCTATTTCCTTTCAGGGAGGTTAGCTATGTAAAAAGTTAAACTTGGATAGCTGAAAATAGGTTCATACAGCAGCTCTAGAGAAGTTTAGTATACAGGTAAGATACAGGGATTACAAGCTGTGTACTTTGCTGCCCTCTAGTGGCAAAACAAAGGAAACTACACCTAGTCTCAGAACAAGTTTGTGAAAAGAGGGTTGGATGGCCTCAGGGTAGGTCCACGGGTGTGCTGGCCCAACAACAGGAATATGATAAACAGTATAATATGTTAGAGTTACAGTAAAAATCAGTAGGTTATCACCTATGCAATGAGGCAGTAGGAAGCACTTCTAGGCATTCTAGGGTGGGTTCTACCGATAGGGTATTCTTTCAGTTCAGTTGGGAGGTTCCTTATGTACTAGGTAGCTGTTGGAAAGATAGCCCATGTCACAGCTAAAGGCTTCAAGGCAATGAGGCAGTAGGAAGCCCTTCCAGATATTCCAGGGTGGGGTCTACCGATAGGGTATTCTTTCAGTTCAGTTGGGAGGTTCCTTAGATGTACTAGGTAGCTGTTGGAAAGATAGCCCATGTCACAGCACAAGGCTTCAAGGCAATGAGGCAGTAGGAAGCACTTCTAGCTATTCCAGGGTGGGTTCTACCGATAGGGTATTCTTTCAGTTCAGTTGGGAAGTTCCTTAGATGTACTAGGTAGCTGTTGGAAAGATAGCCCATGTCACAGCACAAGGCTTCAAGGGACAGCACACCACACAGAAGACAGGGGGATGTTCTACCAATGAGTGTAGGTTTATTTGAAGTACGAAGGGATGGGTGGAGTGTACAGAGAGATAAGGGAAGAAAGAGATGGACAGAGTGAAGGTTTATAGAGTATCGAGTGAAGCATGTGAAACTGATATAGTAGAAATAGTTGTGGAAGTTCAAGCCAGTGTAGGGAGTCTAATGCAGTGCAGTGATGTGAGTTATATGGGGAGTTAGTGATGAATCTGGCAATTTTATGGTAGGTTTGTTGGAGTTTATTCATAGTGGTGGTCTGTATGTTGGTTAGGACTGGGGCTGCATAGAGCAGGGTGGGGAGGAGGAGTGATTTTCCCAGGCTGAGTCTGTTGTCAGTGGTGAGATTTTTTTGTTGTGATATAGTAGCCCTAGTTTTTGGTGAGTTTTCTTTATAGATTGAAGTATGTGAAGGTTAAATTTTAGTTCATCAGTGATGATTCCTAGTAGTTTGGTGTGATTATCTGGTAGGATTGTATTATTGTTAAGAGATGTATGACAAAGGAGGATTTGTAGTGAGAGAGAGAGAGAGAGAGCGGGGAAGAAAAAGTAAGAGTTTTGTTTTTTTGGGGTTAAGAATGAGTAGATTGCTTGAAAGCCATTGTTCAGTGGTTAGTAGAGCTTGTTGGGTTTAGGTGTGTAGATCAGGGATGTTGTTAGAAATAGTTATGTGTGAAGTCGTTAGCATACTGAATAAGGGAAGATTTTTTACAAGAGGTGTGTAGATCGTTGGTGAAGATGTTAAATAGTAGGGGTCCTAAGATGGAGCCTTGGGGTACCCCAGTGGAGATAGGAAGAAAGGGAGAGCAGGATGACAGCCATTTGACAAATTGTTATCTGCCAGATAAGTAGCTAGAGAACCAGTTGAGTGTGGGGGGGATAGGTGAAGTTTGGCAAGTTTGGCTAGTAGAATAGGGTGAGAGACAGTATCAAAAGCTTTGGAAAGGACAAGGAAGAGGCAGGAAATGAGTTTATTGTTATCTAAGGCTTCAGCAATGTTGCAAGTGAAGGAAAGGAGTGCAGTGGTAGTGCTATGATGGGGACATAAACCGTGTTGAGTAGGGGTAAGTAAGCTGTGGTTGAGGAGGTGTTTGAGAAGTTGGGTGTGAATACATTTTTCTAGCAGTTTGGAGAGTGGGGATAGAATAGCGATGGGTCGATAGTTGGAAGGATCAGTGGAATTCCCACCTTTATGCAGGGGGATTGTATAGAAAGAGTTCCATAGAGTAGGGACAGTAGATTTGAGAATAGATTTATTTATTAGTATGATTATGGGATAGGCAATCGAGTCAGCAGCGAGTTTCAGAAAGGAGGGAGGTACGTTGTCTGTGGAAGAAGAGCACGGTTTAAGCTTGTGCAGTAGAGACTTGCTATAAGCTATGGGAACTGGCTCAAAGGAGAATAAAGGTGTGTTTTGGGGATTTGGAGGGTTGGGTATAGGAGTAGATTTAGAATTGGTTGTTACAAGATTTTGGATGGTGGAGATAAGGTGTTCATTTAGGAGGGTAGCCGTTTCCTCAAGGGATGTGTTAGGGTAGGGGAGGGAGTGGTGGGCCTTCCAGGATATAGGATGTTGTTAATAGTTGACCAATATGTGCGAGGGCTTGATATGTTGTTGAGCTGAGAGGAGGTGTAGTATGTCTTTTTGTCATTTATAATTTGTTTTTTGGCTAGTTTTCTCAGCTGTCTATATTTTATGAGGAGAGGTGGCTGTTGTGATTTAGTTCAGGCTTTCCAAGTACTATCTCTTTGTTTCATAAGGGACTTAGATTTTTTGGTAAGCCATGGGGCATGTATAGATTTAACTCTGATCTTCCTTGAGGGTGCTAGGGAGTCTAATGTACTCAAGAAGATGTTATTGAAAGTAGTTATTGCATTATTCAGGGGGAGTTGTTGAAGTATCGACCAGTCTATACTTTGGAGGATGGAGTTGAACTGGGATACATTGAAACTAGATTGTTTTCGATAGTCTTTGATTAGATGGGGTATAGTGGTATGGGAGTTTTGCCTTAAGACAGAGGTAGGGAGATGGTCACTGAGAGAATCGGGTAGGGTGGATGGATTGTGATAGTGGTGGGGGAATTGGTGAGGATCCAGTCTATGGTGGATTTGGATGTGGAGTTCTTGGAGAAGTGAGTGGGGGAAGAGATAAGTTGGTGGAAGCCATGAAGGTGGACACTATGTTGGGGAGAGTCAGTGGAGAGTTTAGACCAGTCTATGTTGACATCACCGAGTATAAGAGTCTCATAAGGTATATTGGTTAGAAAACCAGGATAGAATATTTTCAAGAATAGGTAGATTGTTACCAGGAGGTATGTAGATGGCGGCTATTGCAAGTTTTTTGTGAGCAATGAGATGGCAGTTAAGGATTATGAGCTCTGCAGGGAGAAAGTCTAGAGATGGGGAAGGGTATGGTGAGAGGTTAAGGTTGTTAGAGTAAAGGATGACTATGCCACCCCCTTTTTTTTGGTTGGTCTATCAGAGCAGAACATGTTATAGCTGGGGAAAGAATTTCCTTGTTTGAGATTTGAGGCTTAAGCCAGGTTTCAGATAGGGAAATGATGTGGGGGTATTATGAGTTATCCATGAGTGAAGTTCCATGATCTTATTTATTAGGATCTGAATGTTAATGGAGTATATAGTTAAGTATGTGGATGGAGAGGGTTTTTATGACTGAGGTTGGGTAGTCTTAGAAGAGTCCAGTGGGGACAGTGAGGGGGAGGTTTTAGTGGAAGAAAAGGGAGGGAGAGAAGAGGTGGGGCCAAGGTTAGGATGGATGTCACCATCACCTAGTAGACTGGTAATGAGAGGAAGGTGTGCTGTGGGGTTTAAGTGGAATTTGAGTAGTTTTGATTTTGCCTTGTGTGAAGGTTTATGAATTTGTAGGAAGGATAGTTTATGTAGGCTTCAGGTAGGGGTATTAAAGAGGTTTGGGGAGATATAGAAAGATGAAGTAGATATAGGGGAAGTTAGGGAGGTGTATATGATAGGAGGTGCTGATTGAGAGTGAAAGTAGTAGTATAGATGGTAGCAGTAGATACTGCATATTAGGGGAAGGGGTGTATTAGGTAGGAAGTAAGTGGGAGGAGATTATGATGTAGAGGAATTTATGATAATAGGCTTACCAGGGATAGATTGGTGGGAGTGGTAGTGGAAAGGAATTGTGGTTTTATTTTCTAGTTGTACAGGAAAGGTAGGGATAGATAGGTATAAAGGAAATTGTCATATGGGTGTGTGGGAATGGGGGGTAGAGTAGGGGAGTGAAGTGAGCCCAAGTGTAGTGAGGACAAATGGAGCAGGGCTATACCTGCAAGGAAGGACTCAGAAAACAATCAGGGAAGCAGGACAGATATGACAGAAGGAGAGATAGAGGTTATTTGGTAAGAACAGAGGTATCTGGGCTGAAGATGTATGGGTTAGGGACCCTTAGTGAAGCAGCAGGAGATTAGCATATAGGGAGGAATCCATTTGAAGGCCGTGGACTTTTCTTTTTTCACCTGCTCACAAGCCAAAGTGAGGATGTGTGGACACACAGTTTCCTCTCATCTCATGATGGAAACGGATCCAGAAAGTGACTTGCCACCAGGGCTGGAACTAGTTCCAGAAGTTTGGCCAGCAGACAAGTTAAAGCATCCTTATGACACTTTGCCTGTGGGGTTGAAGAATAAAGGAAGTACTCCCATTGTCCTGCATTCACAAGTGCGTTTGGGAAATGTTTATGCTGCCACTCCCTTACCTGCTTCTGTTTTGACAAGGAACTAGAGCAGGGCCAATGAGTTAATGATGGAAGATATTGATATAGGAGGTGGCCTCTTGCCCCGAGTGGGTAACCAGAGCTAAAAAGCTACTAATGAAGAAGAAAAATTGTTTTTCTACCAGTGAACTGGATGTGGGCTGTACAAAGAGTGCAGAACACTGTGAAAGAGGACTGGCCATTAAGGGAACATTCCAGAACAGTAGCTCCAGGAGACCTGGAGGACTTAAGAAAACATTTGGAAGAACTTGAAGCCGCAGGGATAATTCGAGAGTCAAGAAGTCCATATGCCTCTCCCATTGTCATTGTCAGGAAAAAGAATGGGTCAATTTGCATGTGTGTTGACTATCGTACTATGAATCAGTGAACCATTCCAGACCAGTACACAACTCACCGGATTGAAGATGCTCTAAATTGCCTGGTGGGCAGTAAGTGGTTCAGTGTGCTAGACTTAAGGAGTGGATACTATCAAATCCCTATGCACCCAGAAGATAAAAAGAAGACTGCCTTCATCACTCCCTTGGGATTTTTTGAGTATGATCGGCTAACTCAAGGTTTATCAAATGCAACATTCCAGAGAATCATCAAAAGAACAGTTGGAGACATGCATCGCCTGGAAGTCTTAGTCTACCTGGATGACCTCATTGTTTTTGGGAGGACCCTAGAGGAGCACGAAGAAAGACTGATGAAAGTATTGGACAGGATTGAGAAGGAAGGCCTGAAAATTGTCATTGGACAAATGCAAGCTTTTCCAGCCTTCAGTGACCTATGTGGGACATGTAGTGTCTGCAAATGGGAAATCCACATATCCCAGCAAAGTTGAAGCTGTGACATCTTGACCCAGACCCAAAACTATCACAGAGCTGTGATCTTTCGTGGGGTTCTGCAGTTACTATAGAGGGTTTGTGGAAGGATTTTCAAAGATAGTAAGACTCCTCAACCATTTGCGCTGAATTGATGAGAAAGCAGATGAAACAGATGAAGCTATCCTTGTGAAGAAGCCCAAGGGACTGAGAGGATCTAAAGAACTCATCCAGAGTCGCTGGACTCCTGAGTGCAAAGAGTCATTTGAACAGCTTAAGTATTGCCTCACACATGCCCCTGTGCTGGCATATGTTGACCAAACAAAGACATACTCTTTACATGTGGATGCTAGCAGGGGTGGCTTAGGGGGAGTCCTTTACCAGGAGTGTGATAAAAAGCTGAGACCTGTGACTTTTATCAGTCGGAGTTTATCTCCCACAGAAAGAAACTATCCTGTGCACAAGTTGGAATTCCCTGCCTTAAAGTGGGCGGTAGTGGACAAGCTGCATAATTATCTCTATGGGGCTGAATTTGAAGTGCAGACTGACAACAACCCTCTGACATACAGCCAGACCACTGCAAAGCTAGATGTTACTGGCCACAGATGGAGGGCAGCTCTATGCAACTATAATTTCAGTTTGAAATATCACCCAGGACACGAAAATGGAGATGCTGATGGTCTGTCCAGAAGACCTCATGGAGATTTACACCCCTACAACGAATGGGTGGAAATTCCAGTGCCAGGGGTGAGAGCTATGTGTCATATTGCAACCTGCTATCAACACGCTGAATGTTGGGCCCAGAAGTTGGATCTGTCTGCAGCAAGCATACCCCAAGCTTATTGTAATCTGGTCACTTTATAGGCTTCATCGCTACCGGCTTTGAGTAACAGCGACCTTAGGAGAGATCAAAGAGAAGACCCCTTGTGTCAGCTGGTGGTAGCCGCTTTAGAGAAGAAATAAATTGATATGCTTCCCATAGACATTCATCCTCTGGCCAGACTTTTGGCCAAAGAATGGGACAGACTCCAGATACAGAAGTGACTAGTTTATAGGAGATCCCCTAGAGCACTTGGCAGTGAAAAGTGGCAATTGTTGCTTCCTCAGAAGTATAAAGAGGTAGTACTTTGGTCATTGCATGATGAAAATAGAAACCTTCTAAGCAGTTAAAAACTCTTGCTGTGAGAGTAGATATTTGTACTTGGTAGACTGCCATTTCTACACCCCTACTTATGTTTCCCTGTAATGCTGGCTGACACATGTTTTCAATGCAGCTACTAGCCCCAGTGGAAGTGCTCCTGGTGTTTTTTTTACCACGTGCTGGAACACTACTCCTGCTCTTATTCCCTCACTACTCTTTTGCAATGGCTCCCCCCTCCCCCAGTTAATGCACATTATCTATCTGTTGTTTGCTGCAGCTGTTGACAATGTTCTCCCACTGCCCTTTTTTAAGATGTTAAATGTATGTTTCTTTTAAATTCATAAAAGAAAAAAAACATAAAAATCTACCACACTTTTACTACTCTTATTCAGAACAAGATTTCTGATTTGCTCCAGTCAATGTTACCAATTGTATGTATAGCCCATGCCTGCAGCTAGATGATTTGTTGCTAAATTAAGCTACCAATTCTAAATCTGTGCTTACTACTTAGCCTTGGACTAACTTGTATACGGTAGTCCCTGTGGCTCCTCCATAGCATGTGAAATACCACTGTTTGTGTATACTTATCTGTTGTATATCTTTGTCAAAGCTCTTCATTCAATGTATTGTACTGCTTTTTACTGCACTGCCCTAGGTAGTTACAACACCTTTTACTACTGCTCATCTACCCCCCAACCATACTCTGCAATCAACTGACCTATCCTGCATTCAAATGGATTTCTCCCTATTTTCATATTGTAATATGATTATTATATTGTAATTTTAGGTTTTACAGAGTTTAATAATAAACCCTGTTAGAATGTATTATTTGTCTAGTTTCCCAAACTTAGGCATAATATATGAAAGTTTTTTAGGTTTATTTTATGACTGTAGTAGTGTTGGTTTATATTTTTGATAGTTGTAATAATTTCTGCCCACACTACAGGTTAGTTTTTTACTTATTTAAGAATGTTTGCACAAGTATCCTACAAGCTTTTAAAAAATTTTCTTAGGATATGTTGTGTTATTTAGTAAACTATATGGTTTTAGATTTTTGTATAAATATATATACTTGTTTTATATTTTGTATATTGTGTTAGTATTGTGGAATTAAGGTATATGCCTTTATGTTAGTAGCATTTTGATTAGATAATTAATTAATTGATTTCACCTAGAATTTTCAAGTAGCTGTATAAAAAGCAGTTTTTGAGCTTATAGTAGTCATCTTGATAAAGCCTGGGAGAACCTGGGTGAAAGCGCTTGGTTTTATGTTCTGTTTTGTCGAAATCTGGATTCTATTTCTGGATTAAAAGTATTTTATCCACAGCACGTTTGGTCTCTGGCCGTGGACTTTTCTTTTTTGCCTGGTCGGTTTTTTACCTTTGAATTTATTTTGTGGTTTGTGAGCAGGTGACCTGTCCAGGATGAATTATATGCTCTTTCCCAGACAGGGCCCACACATGACCAATTTCATCCTTTTTACTATTCTTCTCCCTCTGAAGGGCACAATAAGCTGGTCTCAGGAGAGGATGTAATGTTGGGTATTCCTGTGTCAACTGAGGCATCAGCATTCTTCTGACGAGGTCAGTATTTGTCCTTACTAAAATAGATGTGGAATCCTTTCCTTTTGGCCTGGGGCACACAACAGCAATTGTTTCAAAGTTTTCTGTTGACCCAACAACTGAAGCGGAAAATTCTAACTTGAGAGAGACATACCCATCATAAGGGAACTTCGTGTCACTTAACCCCAAGATCTCCAAATCTTCTAACTTTTCAAGTGGCAGATGCTTTAAGTATTTTTGGTAGAAGTCTTTGTACAGAATGGTGATTTGTGCACCAGTATCCAACAGTGCTTTATTATACACCCCTTCTATTTTTAATGACATGACAGGGGTTGGTCCCACTAGCCCATCGGGTAGTTTCTGTTTCAGGTGTTGTTCAGCTGCATGGCAGTCAGCATGAGGTTGAGGTACCACCGGGCGACCTCGCCATTTCCACGGATAAGACTCTTTTTTAGTAATGCTTTGCAGTCTCAGATGCTGAGATTTTTGCTGAGATGGCTTTTCAGTTCGGTTGTTCACCTCAGATGAACTAGAAGTGTGCATAGTAGGTAGTCTCTCTCCCCTATTACAAGGGTTAGTGTGGAATGGAGATCCAGGATTCTGTCTTTTGATGTTATATTTTATGGAGCTCTTTGTAACTGGGCGTTCAGCTGGCCCCTTCACTGAGTTGAAGTTTCCCTGCATTGCACTAGCCAATAATAGTTTGTTCACTCTTTTCAAGTTCTCTGCATTAGGACACTGTCGCTTTATTTGCCCTGCATCCCCACAACAAAAACAAAATCCAGTAGGAACTCTGAACATTGGCTAATTCATTTCTTCCCTGAGTCCTTTTGTGGAGGTACTAGCTGATGTATTCCTCTCTTCAGCTAAAGTTACCATGGCTTTTTGCAATTCTGCAACTGTCTTGGTGACCTGAGGTATGGTGTCAGTTAGGGAAGACACCTGCACCTGTAACTGTGACACCTCTACATCGCAGACACCCTGGGTCATGACTCCTATTTGAGTAGTAAGCATGGCTATAGGCTCCTGCTTGTGTTAACTCACTGCTTTAATTGTTGTTGAACCTTGAGATTTTGCTTCCAAAAGGGATTCCTCTTCCCTCACTTCTTTAACCAACTGAGAATAAGTTAGAGTCTCCTCCCTATTTCTCATCCTCAGTTTCCACATAATGGGGTCCATAGCTTGAGCTCCTTGTAAAATGTGTCCGATCCGTACTTGGTCAGCTACTTTAGGATCCACTCCCTTCTTTAGGATGATCTGATGGAGCATTTTATCTAATCGTTTAATGTAATCAGATAGGTTCTCACCAATCTCTTGGTATGCATGTTCAAACTGATACAGTAGGTCCACAGCCCTCTTGGTCCTTCCAAAAACATCCTGCAGTACTCCTAAATAGTCCCTGGCCATCCAGTCTTGCTTAACCATCCTTAGGTTGCATATGGTATCCACTGCTAATCCCTTTAGACTTTCAGCTATCTGCTGTTTCTTCTGAAATTCTGGGATATCCCACTCCTCTAGGGCTTGTGAAGCCTGATCCATCCAAGATTCAAAATCTTCCTCTCCCTGAGGTGTGGGTTGTTTGATAGAAAAGAAACTCAATTTGCGGTAGCCAAACCCAGTGAATGGCTGTGTAGGCTGTAAGAATTTTTCTACAAGACTTCCCAAAGCATTCAAAACTTCAGGCCCTATAGTACTTATGGGCAGTCAAGCTGCAGCTTCTGGTGTAAGGTTCTGACCTACTTGAATAACTTCCACAGGTATTTCCTCTGTTGCTGGGTTAGTGCACTTCTCAGGGATTACTACACGGACTGCACTCTCACCTGAAATTTGTACACTCAAAGGTATGTGCTCATATACTAAAGGACTTTTCCATTCTAATAAGGCCAATGTGCTCTGTTCAGTAGTGTCCATAGTGCTGTCTAATAAAAATTCATGCCCTACAACTGGTAAGGATCCTGTGACTTAATGTATTTGCATATCAGTCCATGTGACCCCTGGCAACACTAGAATTAAGCAGTGCTCTGACTGAGCATTGTGTTGTTTGAGCCACTTAGCGACTACTTCTGGGTTCATCTTGCTATTAGAGTTGCTTTCCACATGTACAGGGGAATAGGGTGCAGTTCAAGGCAGTACAGGCAATCCCAGATGAGACCCCAAATGTAGCGCACCCGCAGGTGTAGCTGAAGTAGATATGGGTTCCTTCTTACCTGACTGTGGTGACAACCCTTCTTTAGGCCCAACACCCCAAGGTGGCAAGTGATAACAAATTTTATTCTAGGTGACACTTCAGTTTTAAAGGGCAATAGCACAACAAACAAATTATTACAACAGTGCACCAGTTAGCAGTAAGGCAGACTGAGATATGCATGTAATGAAACCATGCATTTACCCCCTTCTCCAGAACTCAACAGAAAAGATCTTGACATTCAAACATGCACACAAAGGCTATATCAATGAGCAGTAAAGCTTTTATAATGCAGTAATACAAGCACGGAAAACAATGCAATGTCATTAAGGGGGAGAAAAGGTTATAAAACAACAGTACAGATATGAAAAAGATGCAATGTCATTTAGCAATAAAATGTTTTTTAAGGCAACAGTACTAACACCCTCTATCCCCTAGATCAATCTAAACAGACCAACTATGAGACACTCTATTGTACCCTGTTCACTGGCCAGTGACTACTTACAGTCCTACTGCCGGCATGATGGGGCCCAAGGTTGGAGCTCATATGGATCCCAGCTATTTGTAATCCAGAAAGTGTTTAGAGGGGACTCCACAATCTTATAAAAGTATAAAACAATGACGGCCAAAAGTCTCTCACCACTCCATTGAGAATATCCCAGTGATCAGGCACCGCAGTTCCTCCGACAAGAAAAATGGAAAATCACCTGCCAGGACTCTGGTAGTAATCTATGGCACCTCTGCACTAGGCCCAAGGGAATTCCTTTTCTTGCTGAATCATATGCAGGTGTGGAACTACTGGTTTCAGAACTTCTTTCCTGAATCCACAAAATGCCATCATCCAGGATTTCAGCAAGACAGACACAAACTGCTACCTCACTTCTCTGTCCCAAAACACTAGAAGAAAAAAAATTCAGTCATGCTGCAAGGCTGTTTTTCCTTCAGCTAGTCTTTCAGTCTTCCATCCTTCAGCTAGTGTTCCAGTCTCCTCTCTTTCACTTTCAAAATTGTCTTTTATATTCCTGCAAAAGAGCTCTACTTTGTGGTATAATGGAAAACTGCAGTCTATTACTTCTACAATGAAATACTGCGGGAGCTACACAAGGATAAGGCTACAGCAGGACTAACCTGATCCCTCTATCTGGTCTATGGAATGTGAAGTCTCCAGTCCTGTGGCCCAGTCCCCGGGTGTTGTTTTGGTCTAGGGGAAAACTATACTGGTGGGCTGAAGGAAGAGAGTATTGTAGGCTGTGGCTGATAGAGTGCCACTGGGGTGCAAAAACAAAATAAAGGTTACTTAATACCAAATCAGAAACAAACTGTAAAGGTTTGTTGAAAACCTAAAACCTTTTGAAGCTTTTTGCTTGCATCTCATGGCTAATTGTGATGCATTAAAACAATAATGATAAAATGAATAAATTAAATGTTTGCAATTTTTTTGGATTTGTTTGTTCCTTTTCTTTCTTGAGCACCTTTAAAATGTAGATGTATGAATGAGTGTGTGTATTTACAATGTTTGCCAACACATCTGACTTTCATTTATACAATTTTGGTCATTGCTATACATATACACATTGCCGACAGAGTCACAGGGATGTATTTATTAGCCATATTACCAATTTGTTCTGACTTGGCTAAGACTTGTACAGCATGCCCCATGACTGATACTTTACATATTTTACTGTATCCTATGTTTTCATCAGCCCCTGCATGCCTGTGATTATCTTTATGGTCAGAAGCATACATTCTGCCTATAAAAAATAAATGAATTAGTAAAAACAAGGAAATTTGTTAATCCTTATCATATTTTTAAATATGTTGTTTGCTTGCCCCAGAGTTCACATAGTGGTCTTTGCAGAGGTGATTATTTTGCCATGGCCTCAGCTGGTCATTAGTGGTAACTGCATTCTTCCATGGTTAATCACGTGACATATGGGTTACTTGTTTCATCTGAGCCATCAATTTTGTTGAGTATATACCTTACAACACTGTCACTGAACTGGCTTTCTCATCTGTTTCTAATTACTGTAACAATGTGACCACCATGACCCTTCTTGTTATTTGGAAGAAGGGGTGAGGGCTTCACTTGGCCACTTTGCTCATAACACTAGTAGTACAGATGGTGGTGTATTAGTTATCCTATACTGAAGATGGCTTCCATTTTCCACATGGTTTTGAGTAGGCAAGTATTTTAGTGCTGGAAGATTCATGTGTTCTTTCATGTTGCCATGATGAATAGCCTGTCCTAGATTAGACAGTAATGAAACACTATATATATCACAGGTGTCCAGCAAAAGTCAGAGTGGCAGGGTCTTATCCTTCATGCCTTCCTTGACAGTAAAGATTATGACATTTGCTGTGCATTCATTTTTCTCAGCCAGATTTCTAGCACCCAGTCCACGGCTCAGCCCCAGGACTCATAGGTTCATAGGTTGTCACTAGACATGCAGCCCAGAAGACTCAGACGGAAAGTATAGATAACCTGAATCACAAGGCTGGACAACTGGCCCTGTTACCATGTGAAATAATCCGGGAACTTGGTTAGCCAGAGGCCTTTAATACTGGCTATGACAAAGAGGAGCGTGCCCAACAAAGATCCCAGAGGGACCTCTTTGTGGTGATGGCCTCACCAATCCTAACCTTTTGGATCCTATTCGTGAGCTGTCTAACTATCCATCATGTTATAAAGGAGTTTATGCCTAGTTCTATATGTTTGTTGACAATGCCTGAGTGGGGTATTTTATCAAATGCTTTAGCCAGATCTAAGTAGGCAGGCTACACCCATTTCTACCTCATCCATTTTCTTAGTGACCTTTTCAAAGAAGTCCACCTGGTTCAGTAAGCACGACCTTCCTTTGACCTACTTTTTGTGTTAGAGAAGCCAGCACTTGCTCACTTTGAAGCAGCTAACCTGGCTTACTTGAAGTTCTAAACATGGAAACCAGTTTTACTGATTGCTGAGACCTCTGCAAGAAGGGTATCGGAGTTGCAGGCTCTTATGGTGAGTTAACCCTATCTCATTTTCCACAGAGACAGAGATTTTAAAGAACTAGTCCTTCCTTTATGCCTAAAGTGGTATCTGAGTTTACTTTCAGCCAAACTATCCCATTGCTCTGTTTTCTTTCCAGAACTTAAAAATGAAGGTGAAATGATACTTCATACTTAGATGTCCACAGACAACTCGGGTACTATCTTGACAGAACTAAATCTTTTAGATTTTTGGATGAGTTATTCATTTCTTGTGAACGTAAGAGGAAGGGATAACTTATGCCAAAACAAATTATTTTAAAATGGTTGTCTGAAGCTATTATTTCTTATGCTAACGGTCAAGCTTTACCAGGGCCTTGGCTTCATCTATGGCTTTTTGGAAAGGGTTAGTTTCTAGAAGTATTCCAAAAGCAGCAACTTGGTCCTCTGTACATGATTACAAGGCATTACAAACTTGATTTCTACTCTAGGTCTAGATCAGGCTTTTCTAAGGTCAAGGTCCAGGGGCTCATGGACCCCTCTCCTTTCACCTCCCATTTGTAGTAAGCAAGAGTAATCTACCCATATAGTCAATTTACCATAACAGTAGATGTTTGAGCCTGCTGCAGTAGCTGCTCCTTCCCACCATCCCCTTGTTTTTTGATGTCTTCTTTATGCCAGGGTGTAGACATTTATCTTTGTTGTTCCTAGCAGTGCCCTTTCAGGGCTCAGCGTTTCTCTCTTTACTGGCAGGAAAACTTGGAGGGCTTGGCACACAAACTTGCCTTTTTAGTCAGCTCAGCTACAGCTGACTGATGGTTTGTGTGCATGGAAGGTGCCTTGAAACTTTGGAAGCTGGTTGGCTGTTATATCCTTGGCAAAATATAACCCATAACCCAAACAGAACCAAACAACCAAATAGATAACAAAGTGTAACTCCGGTGCAATGAAGGCTGTCTTCCCTCTTAAAACACTTTCATATCACCAATAAGACATTCCAAAATAATTCAATAAATAAAGGAACTTTAATGATACAACTTATAAAACAAAAAACACGGATTAAGCGCTTTCATCTCCCTCCGGAGACTTCATCAGAATCACAGATAACACATTTTCCATTCCTTTTATATCATTCAATTTTAAACTTCATTGGCTGGCCATTACAGCTTCAATTAATCAATTAACCAAAAACCAAAATTTTTTAAATCTTTGTATCATACACACGTTCTAATATTTGTTTGTATTTGGAAAAAATCACTTGTATTTCATCCTGCCAATCAATAGCATGTATGGTTACAAATGTTTAAAAAGATGTTTTTATAAAACACGTATATTTGTAAAATTTATATTTGTGAAAAAACAAACATATTTTGTAAAAGGAGACATGTTTATATAAAAAGCCATATTATGTGAAAGAAAAAGGAAAACAAACCATATACATACTATGTATTTCCCTATCAGATTATGTGATAATCTCTCTCATACAATTTCTCTTTTATACTGACTTTATATGACTACTCACAAGTTATATATAAAAAAATTATAACTGAATATATATGTGTAAAAATAAAATTTACATATATTTAAAAACATCAATGCAAAACACTATACAAATACAACTGTGATGTATAAGTGCATGTGAAATATGCTACTGTTAGATGATGAATAAATATATAAATAAATAAATACATATGTATGTAAGTAGTAACAACACCGTACCGAACCACAAAAACCACCGTGGCAATAAGCAAATAACAAAAGTCAATCCCAAACGTCGCCACAGTAGTTACCAGGCTGCTGAATAATTCTTACAATTCTCAGTGTCCAACTCTTTTTCAGAATAAAAAGAAATCAAAAGTCAATGACTGCAACAGTACGACAAGGCTTCTTGTGAATCAGATCACGAACAATTAATCCAAGAAGAATTTTATTTGTTAGCGCTTTCACCTTTCAGCTTCTTCAGACAATACATGTGCTAAAAGTCATTCAAATTTAAATAATACCCATTCAAGACCGATTGGTCAGCAACATAAAATATTCATTCCGTCACTTCCTCCATTCAGAGATGCTTTAAGACATGCTCTGTAAGTGCATCAATTCAACTCAACTAAAGTGCTTAAAACTTCAATACATAACACATAATGGATATAAAAACATTTACATAGCACAATCAGCAGCACATAATTCATATGTTTGCATATATGAGCATTTAAAATCAACTATAATAACTAAAGATCGTCATGTTATAACTAGATCTATAAAGTGCAAGTGCAGTCATGCAAATTCATTAAGGACTTACATAATTATGCTGTGTAAAAACTCAAATTAAAAGCTGAGATATAAATAGCTATAAAACTGCATTCATCATGTTGCCATTCTCTCATCTAGTATGCAGAACACTATTCTTTAGCGCTGCCTAAAACTGTGAAGCGCAAAATATGATAACAACACAAATCATCCATCAAATATTAAAAGTAAGAACACCTTACAAATACATGAAACATATTTAAAAATATATAAGAAAATATATAAAGTAATACAATACAAATTCATTCAAATCTTCTACGATAATATGAATCAAACACATATATTTAAGAACAGTACTAGGACTAAAACTACAATATAAACTATCTACATAAATTTCATAAACCCTGAGTCCACTGTGGCACTATTCTACTCATTTGACGGACAATTTTCTATTCTTTAACACTGGCTTCAAAGGGACTTTATAATTCAAACCAGGGCTAACATCCGCTCTAAGACGTATTATCCAATTCAGTTCACATTCTTCAGGGAAGTTCGAAATGTCCCCACCTCTTAACGTAACATTGATAGTCTGTAACACCATGAAGCTAAAACTATGTAGTGGCCCCATGTTATTAACGTGTTTTGCAAGTGCATTATGCACATACCCCATACGTATATTATATATATGGTCTCTAATCCTCTCACGTAATTTTCTATTTGTCTTTCCAACATAGAATGCCTCACATTGACAACATTTAGCAAGGTATACTATGTTCTCACTCTGACAATCGGTATGAGTGTTAAAAAAGAACTCCTTTCCAGTTTTCGGATGTTTAAACTCACAACCAACGTTTATATATCTACATTGGCCACATCTACCACATGGTAGGGTGTTAGTGTCCTCTCTCCCTCTATCTATACCCTTCCTATTCAAGGGGCGATGGCATAACATACGCTTCAAGTTCTTTCTATTTTTAAACGAGAATATTGGTGATGGTCCCACTATATTGGCTATCTTTTCATCTAACAATAATGTGTTCCAATGCTTAACTATTATTTCTTTTACAGCCCCTATATCAGCTGTATAGAATAGGGGTATTCTCAGAAATCCATTCAATCCACCAGGGTGACTCAATTCATCTCTATCTCCACCTTCCGAAAAGTATGGTTTTGCCCTTGTCTCCCTTAAGTTTTCTACTTCATTAAATATTTCCTCCAATTCTCTGTCATTATATTTACGCTGTCTTAATCTATCATATAGACTATCCATTTCTTCACTGAAATCCTTATTTGATGGATTTAATCTTGATGTTCTCATGCATTGGCCCTTGATAACATTATTGAACACAAAGCGTGGATGCATACTGTCACGATGCAATATAGTGTTCTTATAACATTTCTTTCTGTGTATGGATGTATTGAGCAAACCATTCTCTAATCTCATTACATTCACATCCAGGAAAGATATATCCATTTCAGAATAATTGGCTGTGAACTCTAGATAGGTAGTTAACTTGTTGATCTTCTCTACAAACTTCCTCAATTCCTGCTCATCCCCTTTCCAAATGAAAAAGACGTCATCCACAAAATGTCTATAGAAGGGAACAAATCTTCCATACTCTTCCAGTTTGAATAGGTAGTTCACCTCCCATTCTGCCATAAATAGGTTGGCGTAGCTATTGGCACACGAGGTGCCCATAGCCATGCCATCCCTCTGTAAATATATCTCATCTTCAAAAAGAAAAATACTATTTTGTAGCACTATCTCCAAAAATAGAGTCAATAAATCTATATTTCTGGTATCCATCACAGAGTTGTTAACCAAATGTGAGTATATCAAACTGACTCCCTCGTCATTAGGTATCATGGTGAACAAACTTTTAACGTCTAGGGTCACCATATAGAACATTTCGTCATCTGCTATATTCTTTATGTAATCATATAAATCATTAAGGAACTGTTTTGTGTCCTTCAAAACAAACAAATTCATATCAACAACAGGTCTTAGAAGAGTTTCAACATAGAGGGAAAAGGGCTCAGTCGCCCAGCCTCTACCTGAAACAATTGGTCGAAGCGGAGGGTTGTTCTTTGATTTATGAATTTTCGGAAGACCCTGTATTATGGGTATGAGGGGATACTCTACTTTCAGAAATTTAAAAAGATCTAAGTCTATATCCAAATTTTCTAAAAGTTCAACTAAAGTGTTATGAATAGTTTGCACCCTACATCTAGCTTCATCTTCATTAATCAGAGTGTAAAATTTCTCTTCTCCAAGCATATTTCTCATTCTCAGGGAAAAATCAACACTGTCCATTAATACTATTGGTCCTCCCTTATCGGCCGGTCTTATTGCTATCGAGGTGTCATTAACTAAGGTTTCCAGGGCTTCCCTTTGAGTATAGCTAAGATTAAATCTTTTAGGCCTATGTTGTCCACTTGATTTCATATCATGTATATCATTCTCTACAAGCTTAGAGAAGGTATCTATAAGCGGATGAAGTATAGGTGTATATACACTTCTAGATTTCAACCTAGGGTGTTGAGAATTATTAACACTCATCCCTCCAAAATCAAGTTTCAATTGCATATTGCGAGCAAACATTTTAATATCCAATATTAAATCTGTCAACCTACTACTGGAGGTAGGAATAAATGTTAAACCCTTATTTAATACAATTTCTTCTTCATGTGTTAGAACTTTACTAGACAAATTAATCACTAACGTTTCTCCATTTGTTCCCACATTTTCTTTAGGGTTGGGCCTACATGTTCCCCATCTGACCCCTTCCTCTTTTGTCTCCCTCTGCTGAATGACCTGTTCCTCCTGTATTGGAACTGTTGTGCTATAGGAAAAGGTGTCTCAGGATTATTATTAATGACTATGTTCCCTGTACTCGGGCCTATAGCTGTTCTAACTGAGGTCTTGCTCCTAACCACTGGATTATCCATGGAATTGATAAAGACTTGTTCAGTGTTCTCTGTAGTCACAGATGACTCTCCCCCTTGCATAGCACTGACCAGTGTGTTGGGTTGTTCTATTCCCCCTAATGAACTATTTAAACCTCTATTCAGTGAACTAGAGTTAGGGACCCTGTTCTTAACTGGTTGTTCTTTATTCAAAATACATGGAGATTGCGATGTTGCAATCCTAAGTGAACTATGTAAATTACTATATGTACACACAGTCTCAGTATTAACTCCATTGCTCAAACGCTCAGTATTGAACCTGGGCCAAGTAAAGACATTGCCCATTGCAAAGTCCTTAGAGTCTCTAATAATTTTAGTCTTTTTCTGTTCTAAAAGTTTTTTCTCATAAACATGCACATTATCGAGCATTTTATCTAGTTCAGCCTCAAGTATATCAGATGGATATTTCAAAAGCATGTGTTATTGTTGTTTCATGATCCCTTGTTTAATGTTAACTTCTTCTTCATTAAAGTATTCATTCATGAGTTTCATATAGTTGAAACTCAGTTCCAAGTTCAACTGTTGCCATTTAACTAACAATTTCGGATAAACATTGCCCGTAGTGGGCATCTTTAAAACACGTAGACCTCTCGGTACTATCTTCCTGGTTAGACATACCTCGAAGTGTTGTCATTGGAGTTGCCAACGTTTTAATTTCAGAAAGTCCAGTTCCAGTCTATTGATGTCTCCTGATAATTCCATAGCATCCACTGTCCTCGCGTCGCGTTCACCATTATCAACTTCTGGATCAAACGACATCAAGGTGTTCTTTACTCCGGAGACGCACTGATGGAATCGTTCCCACTTCCGGTTCATCGTAGAGGTCCCCGGAACTGTGTACGGCAGCTCTATATCATTCGATTCTACAATTATAGGTGCTGTTCCTGCATCATGCGCCATGTCAGTACGGTAAAGTAAAATATAAAATAAAACAGTAGTAACAACACCGTACCAAACCACAAAAACCACCGTGGCAATAAGCAAATAACAAAAATCAATCCCAAACGCCGCCACAGTAGTTACCAGGCTGCTGAATAATTCTTACAATTCTCAGTGTCCAACTCTTTTTCAGAATAAAAAGAAATCAAAAGTCAATGACTCTGCAACAGTATGACAAGGCTTCTTGTAAATCAGATCACGAACAATTAATCCAAGAAGAATTTTATTTGTTAGCGCTTTCACCTTTCGGCTTCTTCAGACAATACATGTGCTAAAAGTCATTCAAATTTAAATAATACCCATTCAAGACCGATTGGTCAGCAACGTAAAATATTCATTCCGTCACTTCCTCCATTCAGAGATGCTTAAAGACATGCTCTGTAAGTGCATCAATTCAACTCAACTAAAGTGCTTAAAACTTCAATACATAACACATAATGGATATAAAAACATTTACATAGCACAATCAGCAGCACATAATTCATATGTTTGCATATATGAGCATCAAATCAAATCAAAACTCCAATTTAAAACCTAGAGTTTCTAACTGGCATTATAAAACATTTCTTATCTAAGTTGCCAAATTTCACCCCGATGGTTAAAAGGGGTTACTGCACTTATTTGTATTATAAAACTATAAAAATATTTTACAGAATTGTTTTATGACATATTTTAATAGTTTGTATTCAATTTCAAGTTCATTATGCTATTCAGTCGCCAAGACATTTTTAGAAAATGAATTATTTTTAGCAAATGAATTATTTTTAATGATAATAAGAATGTATTTTAAAATGTCCTTATATGGTGATGTTCCTGTTGGGAAAGGTTCACAGGAAGTCATGTGATGATTCTGGAAGTATTTAATGTGAATGAACTTCCAGCAATGTTGTTTGCCTTGAGAAAGCTCGCATGTGGTCGAGTGAAAGCGCTTGGATGATATTGTGGATTTTTACTTTGCCTGGTTACATTAAAGGATCTTTTTGGAGACCCAGCAGCTGTTTGATTTCTTCATCTGCTTATTTTGAAAGCCTTTGTTTACGTGCTTCCGGGTCCTGTGGTGCCAAGTGATTTTCATTCTTGGTTTGATTTTGCTTTTAGTTTTAACATAACCCATGACACACACACACACACACACACACACACACACACACATGCACACACACACACGTATGTGTGTATGTGTGTGTATACAGATATATATATATATATATATATATATATATATATATATATATATATACGTATACATATATATCTATATATCTGCATGCAACTAAAATTAACCGCACTCAAAAAATGAATGAAGAGAAGAAATTTTAACTAAGAAATGAACTTTGTGACAATAACAGCATTCAAAGAATAGTAAATCACATTAACAACTCTTGTTGTACTTTAGCGCTTTCGTCTTATTTATTATGAAGACTTCTTCAGAAAGACATGTTTCATAACTATAAGCAAACATTTTCACTTCTTTTAAATACATTAGTTCTAGCAGGCCATTTAAATTAACAACAGTTCCTTTCCAATAGTAAAGTGTGAACAGGCAGGGTGCTGTGTGCATTTTCATGGCTAAGACCATATGATCGAACTTCTAAAAGCTCGACCAATCTGAATGGGGATCTCCATAGAGTGCAGAATGGGAAGATTTCCCTTTACCGCAATGTAGTGCAATCTTGGAGTTGGTATATTTAAATAGAGAGGGGTGCAGGAGCTTGCCCCCCTGCTAACACTGTTTAGTTTCTTTTTTGTGTTTATTTTTTTTTCACATTTTCGAACATTCAAATGTTTGATCATATGGTCTCGACCATATGAAAGTCGAGTATTTGCATGTTTGATTATGTGAAGTAGACCAATATATATATATATATATATATATATATATATATATATATATATATATATATATATATCTATATAAGTGCTACAACATCCTGAAAGCCCAAAATCCTGAAACCCAAAATCCTGAGACCAAAATTTTGAAAGTTCAAAATACTGAAAACTCAAAATACTGAATCTCATAATACTGAAAACACACAGGATACCAACACTTACTATATTCCAGCAAAAGTACATATATAAACAAATAAAAGACAAACCATATTACTCTTCTCCAAGTATAAGAAGGAGAGGAAGCCCCCCCGACACCCCCTGCTACTTAAATATATCAACTGCAAGACTGCACTTAGTGTAGTGAAGTGCAATCTTGGAGTTGATATATTTAAGTAGTTGAAGCATAATATGTATGCATATTTAAGTAGTTAGAGGGTAATATGTTTCAAGATTTTGGTCTCAGGATTTTGGGTTTTAGGATTTTGGGCTTTCAGGATTTTGCAGCACTCCTATATATATATATGGTTCCCCTGTTTTGTCAAACACACATTTTGTATGGTTCCCCTGTGTTTTGTCAAACATACATTTTGTCAATAAGTGCAGGTGGTGTTATGTAATGTCAAAGATACGGATAGCTGAGGTGTGCAAATGTTGATGGTATGTTCTGTCAAAACAGGTGAGTGGGGATGAAGGGAGTGAGAGGTTTTTTGTGTGCCCCGTGACCCATAGCCGGCCTTAGGCATAGGCCAACTAGGCGCCCCCTAGGGCACCGTTCTAACAGGGGCACTTTTCCAATATTTATTTGCTGTAAGAAAACCAGGATGGGAGCACTGAGTGGTGTGGTTGGGGGCGCCGTGTAAGCCTTTTGCCTAGGGCTCCAGTTGACCTAAGGCCGCTCCTGCCCTGACCATCTTAGCAATGGGTGCTAACCCTAACCATAACACTGCTCCTTCTCCCAATTCCAACCCTACGCTTTACCTTAATAAAAACCTTCCAGTAAAACTGCTAGTGTTCAGATGAATTTGAGGCTAGTATTAATGGTGGGTTTTAGTTCTAATATCGGGAAAGGAAATAGTTTTCCTTTCCTGATATTTTTTAGTTTGTTATTTGTTGAGTTCGGTATTCTGTATGCTCAGACATATTTTGTTGATGTTTTCATTTTGACATTAAGTGCGTTCTATCATGCAGAATGGAACCATATACATATTGGCATCATTAAGTGGTTAAACAAAGAAAAGCTGGAACAGCTAATCAGAAATGAAGTGATAGCACATTATGGCTTTCTTTCTGGCCAAGATCACAGGAAAAGCATGGACTATGGAAAATTCCCTTTCTACCTATGGAAATTAGTATAAAAGCACTTGCTTTTAATCTCTAATTCTGCCTGATACTGTATACATATTACATAGAGTGTTATGTGTTTAGTTGTAGCAATGTTACAGGACAAAGTGTCCATCATTAAGTCTCATCACCAGAAGAGGTTCTGCAACCCAATACGTTGTCCATGCTGAAAAGCCTAGGCTACAGAGATGAACCATAGCAGATGGGGAGTGAAAGCAGAAAGAATAGTACTATTAAAGTAAATGTAAAACTCCAATTGAACCTGTGTGTACACATTATCTGCCAAGAAATATACAGTTAAAAAATGTAAATACAGGCAGATGATTAGGTAAGAGTTGTAAAGTGCAGTGTGTTAACTTGGCGGCGTGCTTTTTTAAGTAGAAGCCAAGTTCCTTTCTCTGCTTTGTAAGGCAGGTGGCAATTATACCACCATGTCAGTACTTGTCAGTACAATTCATGTTCACTCCAGCTGAGAGATAGAAAGTACAGTGAAGTAATTTGGGAAGGGTTTTGTGCTTAAAAGTGGAGGTCCTTTTTCTTCTTGTAGGGCTGGGGCCATTTACACGATCATGTCACACCTTTCCAATAAACTCTCTAGATTCAGCCAAAGATGGAAGGCACAGTGCAGTAACTTTGGAGTAAGTGCTGATCATGAAAGCCAAGGAGTTTTCTGTATGTGGTGAGGCAGGGAGCAGTTTTATCTCTGTGTCACTCCTCAAGAATACACTTTTCTCTGAAATAAGTTGAAAGATATAATTTGGAAGGGCTTTGTGTGTGGAAGCTGAAGTCCCTTCTCACTTTGATGAGGCAAGCTCCAGTCATGTAACCATGCTGTTCTATACCAGTGTACTTCATTCTAGACTGAGTTGAGAGACACAGTGCAGTAGTTTGTGAAGGATTTTGCATGTGTAAGATGAAGTTCTTTCTTGCTTGGTGCCCATGGCCAAATATAGCATTTTGCAACCTCTTCTCAGTATGTTTCCATCTAAGTCCTTACTCACTACTCTCAGGACCACTATTTCTATATCTCTGGTCAGTGATATCATGAGCGTCATCCAGGTTGTAGCATTAAGACCATGTTGTGTTCTGAATAATGGTCCATCTTACGTTTGCTTACTATTTAGAGAGTTTGGTTTAAGTAATAACCAGTTTTATCTGGAAGCCAAAATGGTACAAATTTCAAGATCCTGTTATTTATTTATTTATGTATTTATTTATTTATTTATTTATTGAATGGGTAAGTGAATTGTCAGTTCAAGGGCCTTACGTCCATGACACAGGCCAGCATTGGATATACAATTACTGTCAGGCATTACTGTCAGATTCTAACAGAAGAGATGGTAAAATTACATACACAGTGCCGACACAGACAAGCAAAGCAAATGTACAAAGAGATATATTAGCTAGAGTATTGTGTGTTTATTTGTTGCTAAGAAACAGGCACAATGTCTAGCGGCAGTAAAGGTACACTAAATGATCTCTAAATACACAATCTAAGGTAAATATTAACAGGCCAGGGTTTCTGATGAATTGTGAATTCATTTTCGAATAAGGTATGGAGTAAGTATTTGATATTCTGTTGGCTTTATTTCCTTGACAACGATGATATCTGCAAAATATTTCAATTTATTCAGGGATTAAGAACAAGCATAGTAGTTTTAATCTTAGCTCTTTCCCTTCTTTGTTCCTCTTGAATTTAATAACTGTTACATACCCTTGATTATAGTGTGCTCCTGAAATGCTTATGTTATCAGTGACTTTGTACTACAACTGTTAGTTATTTGTCACTGTTAATTAGTACATAACTGCATACAGTTGTTTTTGCGATGTTGAGCTTTATTAGTCTGACCATTTTTTTCTTTTGAGTTTCTTGACTCCACATGTTGTCCATATGACATCCATGATATCAAGCTATCATTACAAATAATAACTGGAGAATAGACCATGAGTTTCCCTTTTTTGTACTAATGATACAGAACTACAGTTACATTAACTCTGTTCAGGAAAGTTTAGATATGATGGTTTGCAGAGCTCAGGGACACATAGCAATTAACTTGGCAAAAACTAATTGCTCAAAAGGTGAACATGTTGACTGTGACCCATGGACACAGTTCATGTATGAAAGTGGCCTTTCCAGCGACAATTATTTTTTGTGGTATACCAAACACTTAAAATTAAATATGCAACAAATGTGACGATTCTCGAGTCAGCTACTGTCAAGATAGGTTATTATCTGTATTACCACTCTAAGATATTACAGTGGTCATTACTGAAAGCAGGACATACATTCTCCTAAATTGATCTGTCTCTTAAAAAATAAAATGCTCAATTTTTGTTTTAGCCTTTGTGAGTGGATTAATGGAGATGTATTACATTGCTTTCACTTAACACAAAACAAGCCAGGTTAGGTGTCGCATTGTATTTCCTGCATAGGTCATGTTACAGATATCTTACTTTAACTGTATTGCCTACTTGCAACTGGAAGACATTACATTTAAGAAAAGTCTATTACTCTTTATATACTCCTTTTGTCATTGATATTAGTATACAGAAGACTAACATTTTTCCAGAGACTGGCCTGGATAACATACGAAGAGAGAGAAGGGCTATCCATAACTGTACATTAGCAGTAACTTTCTTCCTGGCACAACTCTTACCCTAAGTGGGTAACTCTACCCTAGTGGCTTTGTGGTCAAGAGGGATGACTTCTTGACTATGACCCAACCAATAGGAGTTTGATTAGGAGCCCTAGCACTGTAGAAGGCAACAAGGAAAGGGAGGGAACGAAAGGGCTATGCCCACTCACCTCTCTTGGAGGGAAGGATATTTCAAGGAAGTGAGATATCACCATGCTGCTAGTGGTGATACCTGTGACACAGGTAAATTTGCATTGAGTTTGTGTGAAAAGTGGGAATGAGATAGATGACATGTCACCATGTAAGAAGGATGTGACCTTGTAGTGCCCCATTGCATGCTCCTTGAAGATAAGACCCCAAACATGCATGCTACCTTGGAGGTAGGGTACCCCATTGTACAACCTCATGCACAGTGCAGATACCTGCATATCAGGGGGAAGGGAGCAAAACAACAGTAACTTGCATTATGGTGGTCCCACTTCTGGTCATCCCAGTCTTGATTGGACCAATTTGGCATCTGAGGGTGAAAACTGATGGTTATTGTGATTAAAATTTGACCTGAGGGTTTCAGGAGTTTATTTTTACTGTCTATATCTCTTGACTAAGACACATCAGCTAATCAGGATTTAGAGCATATTGAGTTATGGACAAAAATAGGTCTTAAAATGGCCAAATACTTGTCAATAATGAATTATATTATGGTTTTCATTGTCTCATCTGTTAAATTTTAATGTCACAATAAGATTGTAGTCTTATCTTGGAGTAGTTCTTCATAATACATATGGAACATCTACTAAGTAATGGTCTTATATTCTCTGCATTAGGTATAATATTTAATGATTCCTCAAAGCCTGAAACCACCCGTCACTCTTCCAATGGAAGCCTATCAAAGCATATAGACTACACTATCAGGACCAATGTTTTCACCAGTATGAGGACGGACCGTTTAATGAATCCAACGTGGAAAGCACATCCCAAAAGGATGCCTATGATAAGCTTTTGCTATAACTACTTTTTTGTACCTTTGCAAGATATGATTGAAAGGGCTCTGATCGAAGTGCTGACAGGACAAGAAGTAAAGGATCCCATTGTGCAAGTGCAAGCAATGCCATATCCTTGTCATGTACGAGATGAGTAAGTCCTCAAGGTCTTTATTTGGATGAATGCTACTGGATTTCCATCAATTAATGCAACAAATTTAATAGCTCTTATTTAAAGATATATTTTCATATGAAACTACTAATTGAGGGATTAGTAATGAATTAGCATATAATTAGATAAAGTATTTCTATCATGCAATAAGTAATTTACTTTGTTGTTAGTAAGAAAATATGAGGGTGATGATGGTGGTGATGAAGGTACATTCATGGTATTTATAAGGTATTTTATTAGGACAGATATCCTAATTACTGGAGAGGAATAAAATTATTGTCATCCTGCTTTGTTACGTTTATCAGAAATGATAGATCTGTTGTCTTCCTTATACCCTGTATCACCTGTATCAAAAAATACTGCCATATTATATATTGAATAGAAATTGTGCTTCTTATTATCTGCTCTTATTGAATGATTTTTTTTCATCTAATGTTTTGCAGGTTTTTGAACCAGATAGGTTACTTTTTTCCTCTTATTATGATGTTATCTTGGACAATATCAGTTGCCAGTATGGTTCGCAAACTGGTTTATGAAAAAGAACTTTATCTAGAAGAGGTAAGAAATTATGAAGCTTTTTGTGCCATCTATGATGAGTCACTTTGTCAAAAGTATGTACCACAGTACAAAAGTCATCGTCAAATGCCGTTCATAAGGACATACCGTAACTATCTAAATATTAGTGTTGTTACATACATTTTGTCACTGTTGCTTAAAAAAATCGGGTTAATTACACCATTAGGAACAACCTAGAAACTAATTTTGTGAAAGGCAAGGCTATACTGAACATCACTTGGAACTATTAGTCACTAGCAGTAACAGTATAAGGGACAAGGATTGTTGCTGGGATAATTATGGATACAGATTATGCAGAAGGTTATTAAATAAAATCAGTGATAGCAGATGGAATTCAGGAAGAGTCTCATTGGTTGAATGGATGGCTGTCCTCAGCATTACTAATGTGCTTACAAAGGTACTTGCAAAAAAAAAAACAGATTTAACACTGAGTGAAGCATGAATAATAAATTCTAGAGAAATATGTAATGCCATTGAAGAACTTGCATGGTGCACATTGTATTACACAGATTCCTCTAAAATGCAACATTAGGTTGTCAGGTTTAACTAAAAAATAAAAAGGCTTTTTAGCAAAAATTAATGACCATGTCATATCAGGCATGTAATTTGCATACCACTTGAATGCCATGCTACTGTGTGCTTCTGTGTGACACTGGAGTGTACACTGCATGATGGAGAGTAAAACTGCAGGAATTTTGGGAGGAGATCAGAAGATGAGGAGCCACACATGCACACACGCACTCACGCATACACACACACACACACACACACACACACACACACACACACACACACACACACACACACACACACACACACACACACACACACACACACACAGGTGTAGTGCAACAGGATATCATTAAACAAAGTAGCAAACACTGTATGGTGTGCATCTCAGTGCCTTACTCTTCAGGATCTCAGTTTAGGAGTTAGGACTACTAGACTGTGGGGACACTAACACAGCTGAATCCCTCCCCACCTCCTGCCTTGGTACAATGACTTCCAACACAATTTGGTACAGAGCTGTCATGTCATATCATTTTGAGGTGTATAGCACTATCAGTAGCCTGACATCCGTGAATCACTCATCACACATTTGACAGTGTTACTCCAAGCAAATTGGCATAACAGCATTGTGCTGATTTGCCCCATTCCATCATATGCACAAATCCTAGGTGATATCAGTATGAGAAACGTGACTCCAGACATTCCATGAACACCTATCAGGGAGTAGAAAACTGCCATAGCTAAAAGCTAATCCTCTGTTGGTATCAAAATATACAAATTGTTAATTGTGTTAGGAATAAGTGAATCAACTCCTTGGCTAGGCAATACCACCAAATAAAACATTCCCATGTGTTTAATCATTTTTGTGCATATATTTTTAATTCCTCTACATAAGGAATGCTGAAAGAATATTTGAAAAAAAAAATACATGTCTTTGCTATAACACTGTACAGCCTTCTATTTGTCTACACTTTATGCTTGTGGAAACTACATTCACGGTGATGATAGTTAAAAAACAGTGAAAAAATTCACAAAATCTCTTTCTTTCAAGGACAGAATTAGCCTTCTAGGAATCTTGCTGCTTGATTCAGAAACAGTCAGGGGGTTAGCAAACTTTGGCAGAATGCACAAACATTTATTGAACCTATACAGTCACTCCACTGTTGACAGTCCTAATACTCTGTCACTCCATACAAGTTTTTTCTCATTCTTCTTATCTTAGGTTCAAAGGTTCATGTTAGTACTATGATGTTGATTAGGATGACCATTAGTAACCTAGTCCCAATATCACAAATCATAGTTGCCAGCTGACATGACAAATTTATGACAAAGGATTTGAGGGGCCAGACCCAAAGTGTGTTTACAATTGCCCACACATTCATCCAGTTATCCTTAAATATCCAAAGGAAGACTATTCCATGAAAGAGGGATTCTCATATATATATATATATATATATATATATATATATATATATATATATATATATATTAATTCAGTAGGTCCTATTTATGCCTCAGTGGAACTTAAGATCTCTAAAGTGGGAGTTTAGGCTTTTATTAGTTTTGTGGATGTGAAGTAGTTGGCATAGCACTGAATCCTTCAAGGCTCTGTAGGCTCAAAAGAGATCACCCTTCATGTGTCTGTAAAAAACAGAAGGGATAGAAAAAGTGATCTAAGACAGGCTGGATAACCCAGGGAAAGACATGCCCTTGATTATTGTAGTGAGGAAATGTTGTAATTTCTCAAGTTGGGTCATATGCTTATACAAGTACATACCAAATGAGTCATTATACTCTGATGAGGGAGGAGTAGAAGGGATGATAACTTCCTTAGATCTGCAAGAAATACCCCTAGTGATTAATTTTTCTAGATAAAAGGATTTCCTTGCTACAATGGGTATTTAGTGATAATAGGATCGTTCATGGTTAACAACAGTGCTTAAGTCCCAAATGAATGAGTCATCTTTCACACGGGAGTCACCTATCTAGTAGTTGCATGAATTCCCAGTTTTAGCAAAGGGCACTGTGTTTCATTTCTTGGCATTTAGTTTAAGGCCACTGTCTATATACCACTTATTGGAGCATGTTAGTTCCTCCTGAAGAATATGGAGGTCAGATGGGAGATTAATGACAGACCCAAGTTTACACAGGCCCTTAATGTCAGACTTCACATTATAGAACTGATTATCAAACAGAGGTGGTCCTAGGACTGATCCATGGTGGAGATCATCGGTAAGTCGTCTTTTTGAATAGAGTGTACCACCCACACTAATAGATTGGTTTCTGTTGGTTAACCATTAAGCTATCCAGTGAATACTGTAAGGGTTACATTACATTTGATTAGATTTTTGCTAATGCCAGAATGTGGCATGCTACTAACAATCTTGGCCATGTCCAAGTAAGCAGTGTGAACCAATTTGCCTATGTCTAATGCACCAGTGACTTATTCAAAGAAGTCCACAAGGTTCAGAAGACAGGATCTGCCTTAAGCAAACCTAAATTGTTTTGGGTCAAGGGATTGTATATTGCCTGTGACCTAGTCAGTAAGTTCCATAATAATGGGTTCCATTGCTTTGTAGGTATGGCTGGTGAGGCTTATAGTTCTATTGTTTCCCAGGTCAGTAATGGACTTGCTTTGTCCTCCATTCCCTGGCATAAATCCAATGGAGAGACTGAGATTGAGTAGGCTTAGTAATGACTTTACCAGACAGTGCCTGGTGTTGACAAGAAGCCTGCATGGCACATTATCAGAACCCATGGACCCAGTGTTTATGGCATCGGGATGAGTATTCAATATTGCTTAGAGGTGATCAGAGGGGGGTGGTGTATGTGTATGTGCTAGTAAACTGCGGCAGATTAGGTGGAGATAGGGGAGTAAAGTTAGGGATGGATTTGTCTGCTTCTTGGCTTTGTCCTTAGAGGAGGAGTTAAGTGTTGCTGTTATATATCATCTCTGAGTATTAATGACTATTACCGCTAAAGTTTTTAACATAGTTGAGAAAGGTGTTGTGGTTGTCTTTAGCAGAAGTGACAACCCTCAATTCACACTTAATGTTGGAGGATTTGATTTTGTTTCTGAGTTCTTTGCTGATTTGGTTTAGTTCATTTCTAGAAGTTAGGGTATTAAGTTTGCTTTCTTTGGCTATGAGTTTTTTCCTTTTATTTTATAGTTTGTTTATACTAGGGTTCCACCACAGAGGTTTACTCTTGAATTTGGCATTGTATTTATGTCTTATTGGGTTAGATTCCTCAATGCACACTTTGAGGTGGGTGTAGAAATTTTCCACAAATGTGGCAGCATGTGAATTTCATGAGGTCATCAGTTAGGTGGAGTAGGTTTGGATTATAGTACTCTCTAAAGTGAGAAGGGTTTTGTGATATGTCAGGTTTAACCCCCATAGTGAGAGTTACTGAACAGTGGTCAGATTTGACCAGTGACATGGCAACTTTAGGAGGTAAGCAGTGAGTGGCTTTATTTGTGAGAACCAGGTCCAATAGTTTTTAACCCTCAGTTGAGATTTGAACCAGATTGTCTAGAAAGCTGGCATTAATAAAATCCATTGTGTATTATTTGATGTGGTGTACATTTCCCACTTAATAGGAAGACAGGAACACTAACCATCCAACCCAATACCATATTCATGGGTGACTTTAATTACCATGCTATTAACTGGGAATCTTATATGACATCAAACGTACATGCACAGAGATTTCTGGATTTTGTAAACACATACTCCCTGGACTGGATAGTCAGTACACCAACCGGGGGTCCAACCATACTGGATCTGGTCCTCACTAATATAGGAGAGTGCTGCACACCCCCTACTGTAATGCCTTCCCTGGTAATGTCAGACCAAAAAATGGTCTCCTTTGAAGTAAAAATAAAACCTGGACCCCAGCACCATGGATGGTGACACCTTCCATAACCCACCACTGAATGAGACACAAATGGATTCAGATGGAATTGGTTATGACTACACATCTGAACATTATGAGACAGATTTTCCCACTCTGAGAAGGTCCGACCAAATAGAAAACAGGAATAGGCAAAGACCTTTTTTAGAAGGAGCTCATATGCAAAGAAACAACCACAGAGGGAATTTCAGGCGGGGTTACAGGAACAACAACAACAGGTAGAACACATGGGGGAGACACTAACAATATGATTAGGTTTGAAGGCAAATGTGCATCCTTGGATGGTTTCAAGATTTATAATTATACAGACCAAAGTGTGAATACAGTCTTTTTTTCTTTATTCAGGAAAGGTTTCAGATTTGTACCCACTTTTAAGTTGGACACAGTGGACGCCATTACCAAGTTAAAACTTTATACTAGGAAATTAAATTTTAAGGTCCTTTTTAAAGACCAAGATAGGCAAGGTTATGACGGTAATGGAAAAATTAAAAAAGAAAAGTTGTTATAACCCACCCCTTCATCCCTAATTTCAGCTTTCGAAAAAGCACGCGAAGTGGAAATTCAGAAAGAGTTTAAGCAACTTAAAAACGTCAAACGTTTTAACTTAACTAAGGATGAACTCACACTTCTTAATCAATGTAGAACCAACAAAATGCTTAGAATCATGAAGCCTGACAGGGGGGGGTGTTGTGTTATTTAACACCATTGATTACACAAATCAGCTTACTATGATGTTTTCTGAAACAGATAAGTATCAAACAACATCCAGGAATGAGGTCATTCTAGCACACAGAAAAATTCAGTTATTCCTGGAGGATTCCTTATTACAAAGGCTCACATCAGAGGACTTATAAAACTTTCTGACCACTGAGTACCCACTAGTTCCAACAGCCTTTGGCATACCCAAAGTGCACAAATGTATTGAGCAACCTCCATTTAAGATTATCATTTTGGCCAGGAATAGTTCCACACACACTTTGTGTACTTTTGTGGACAGAATTAAAAAAATATTTTTGACACAATTGATTACTTACTTAAAGATTCGTGGGACATTTTGTTCAAAATTAAAAGTGAATGGAATTTTGACAATGTTATTTCTAACATAGATATTATTGACTTATTCACTTCAATTCCCCACAAAGAGGGCTTGGAACTTTTCCATAAAGCCATCAGGGAGCTTTCTCCCTTTTCTGAGACAATGGTCAATTTTCTTATGGATGTAATGAAGTATGTGTTAACTAGTACTTTTTTCACGTTTGAAGGCGAGTTCTATAGGCAAATACAGGGGGTAGCTATGGGTGCTACATGTGCCAGAGACTACCCTGTCTATGGAACAGGGTCCCCATCCATGTGAAGCAGAGTTCCTCTCTATCCCAATTCAAGTGCAACTTGGACAATTGGATGGAAAAACAGAAACTCATCCCTGGTTTAGGACCTATGTCTCTAATGCAAACAGGTAACCTGTAAATGGTTTATCTCCTAGGCCCATGCTTACACTTATCAAGGGTATCAGAACTTGTCAGAGATTTGGGATGCATGGCTAGGCTTAAAAAGGCCGTTGTGGTCGTTAGCCTAGTAAACACCTATGATGCTATAAGTCTCCCAAGAGAATACCATTAGGCTCAATAGGGAGAAGTCAGTTTGTTTAGATATGCCTCATGGGCTGTGGGTGACATAGTTTTATAGGTTGGTACTAGGCTATTGGCCCTAGGGTCTGTACAAGCCTAACCATAACAATTCCCTGGCTATTTCTTCCCACAATATTTACTTCCCTGGACCCCTGTATAGCAGGGTGACTGACGTGATCCCCGGGGTAAATTCCCTATCTCCCATTAACTTGTCATGGTTCCTTTTGAAGAGGGCCAAGGAGGTGCTCTGCTTGATATGTATGGGCAGTCTATTCCAGAGTATGGGGAGTCTCTGGGTCAGGAACCTATCCCTCCAGCATGTTTTGTTTATTGTGATGCCAAGGTTTAGGTCCCTGGAGCGTGTGGCTCTGATGGATTGGGATTTCTTTAAATGTAGCATGTCCAACATCTCTTGGTTTGACATAGTCTTACATGTTAAACAGAGATCGCCTCTGAGTAGACGATATGTGACAAAGTATAGCTGGAGTTTTTTTAGTCGGTCAGCATAGGAGGTGGTATAGTAGGTGGACATGATATGGTACTGAGTTTTATTTAATGATGAAAAGGATGTGGAAGAGTTCAAGATAATTGTCCTTTCTTAAGAGTCTGGAGGTAAAATGACTTGTTAGGAATACAGAGGTAAAATGACTTGTTAGGAATACAGACACAGCCCCCTCCAATAACACTTATAATTTTCCGCTTTGTGAGTGTAAAAGGATAGGCACTGAAATTTTACAGTTTGGGTTTACTATTGCTCTGAAACCATATTTCAGTAAGCATGCAGTTATCTATATTTTAGAGTGTTAGGAACTCCTGTGAGGAATGCAACTTCTTCAGGCTTTTAGCATTGAGCAATGCTACCTTTATATAGTTTTGATTTTGACTGGCTAGGTAGGTAATTTGAGGAGACTGATCTTGCTTAAAAAAGGTACTGTAGTAGAGGAAAAAACCCTGGCCAGTATAAAGAAGCCATATGGAGAGAGGTGGAGGCGATCTCTAGCAGGGCAGCCATGGTTGTCTATCATCTCCTCTCAAACACTGGATTCCCTTAGAATGACACCAATAGCTAAGCCAATATTTGAAGTCAGTTACCTTGTGCGTCTACTATCATTAATGGCAATGGTGGAATACTCTTCAAAATTAGTTGAAAAGCAGATTCAGATGCATATTTTGACAGCTTCATCATGTCCCACTACATATAATCCAGTGAAGTATCCTTATGTTTCTGGCATGAAAAAAGTCAACTATCTCCTTCCCAAGAGAATAATGATGTCCTGTATCCAAGCAGGATGTTGAGAGCCAGGCATTTATAAATTACATTTGCCCATTAGGGACATGGGTATCAGATCTGATCCAAATTTCCTATTCCCTATCTACTGGTCTAGGTTGCACTTCAACTGGGTAATAGACAAACTCAGCTTCATATAGATGGGAAGCCTGTTCCATTGGAGGGGCAGTCTCAGGGGCACATATATGTCTCTCCAGCATGTTCTGTTTAAGTCACAGACAAAATTCAGGTCCCCAGGCTTTGTATTTCTGGTACTCTTTGACTTACAAATATATAGGAGATTCATAAGTGTGGGATTTGAGGATGCCAGGCAAAGATCACCCCTCAGCAATCTATAGGAGACTGAGTAGAAGGAAAGGGCTTTAAGGTATTCTTTTTGTAAAGACCATGTGAGGTATAAAATACGAACAACAAGCGAAGAACCACCAAGCTGGAATACTGAATACTTTATTTAAACACTGATGTTACGATTTAAAATAATATCAATTATTCCACTAGTAATCCACAAATAAGCGCTTTTGTTTAACATATATTAAACTTCATCAGACAATGTATCTTGTAACCTCAAGTTTTAAAGATATTTTGAAAACAGGCATGCACTCAGCTAGTAATAAAAACAGAGGTATGAGTAGATGTGGAGCTGGCCATTGGTGTTATAAAATTAAACTAGCAGAATCTTTTCAACTTAGAAAAAAGAAGTTTTATTTAAATGGAAAATATAATTGCAAATCTAAGGCAATGGTATATCTAGCCATTTGCAATTCCTGCTCCATTTTCTACATAAGAAAAACATAGAGACATCTAACCCAAAGAATATATGAGCATGAATATGCCATAAAGAAAAATAAATGTAATAATGCGCTAGCAAAACATATTAATGAATATAGAGATCATCAGTTTTCTTTTACAGCAATAGATCATGTAGAAATTGAAGAAAAAAGACCTCTGGGCTTATTTTTAGAACATAAGGAACTGCAATGGCAGACTAGAACACAAGCTGATACATGGCCTGGTATCAATGAACGTAGTTCAATAGCTCCCATTTTGAAATTAAAAGCACTAAATAGAAATAAAATAGTAGAATGAGATATACTATATCTTTTAAAATTAAATTTATACATTTTTTTTTAATAGATTAACATAGAGAGTAGTATGTATAACATAATACAATATAGTTAGTGTATATATATATATATATATATATATATATATATATATATGTTCATCAATTTATTTAATTTATTTAATAACTATATATTTATATGCAAAGTATATATACACACAATTTTTAATACTATATTTATTTTAACATTTTAACATTGTAAGAAAGTATATAAGTTCATTTTGATGCTGATGGATCATGAAAGTTTTTTATGCCAGTTCAATATATTAATTTATTGAATGGTCTATAATGCCCGTATATGTATACATACACAACACATATATCAGTTTATATATCCATATACCCTCAAATGTGATGATTTATAGTGGCACAATGAAATAACTACATTTTAATATATCAAGTTAGTATTCAATATTTATACATATATATTTAACATTTTTATAGGTGAATGCACATAATTCATTACATTTCTATGTTCTTTTTGCTGCTATATATACATACATATATATTTTTATCAGCTCATCATGTCTGTTATAGTATATGCATTTTTCCCTAATTTGTTAATTTTTTAACTTGTTATAAGTGGAGCATTAAGCATGTATTAACATTAGTCATTCATTTAGATGTTTTTTATGCTTGGGTAGAGGCAATTATGGAGAGTCATGATGTTAATTCCCTTTAATGAATGAACCTGTAGTATAAAAGGAAGTGTGGTTACAAGATACATTGTCTGATGAAGTTTAATATATGTTAAACAAAAGCACTTACTCTTGGATTACTAGTGGAATAATTGATTTGTTATTTTTAAATCGTAACATCAGTGTTTAAATAAAGTATTCAGTCTTCCAGCTTGGTGGTTCTTAACCTGTGAGGTATACTTGCTGCAAATTCCTGGTCGGGTATATACCAAAGGGAGCATTGTACTCTATGATCGGTCTGATAAGGGCAGAATGAAGTGGGATAATGACCACTTTGGACCTAGATGTCATGCTCTTACTTATAAATTGCGCAACATAAAAGGATCTCAACACCACTATCGATACTGAAGCACCCAAATCTTGAAATTTACAAAGTCAACACGAATAATCAGCTTTGCAAATGCTGACATTACTATGCATGAGCAAATTGACAGCATATACAAATATCTACAAAAAACCCCCAGTAAATTAAAACTTATACTAAAACACCTGATTTGTTGATTTTATGTATATAAAGTACCTCAGTACTTACCTCCAACATAAAAAGACTATTGTCAAAACTTTAACCCACCAAACTCGCAGCTGACAACCTCCCCTCTGAATACTTGAAAATTGCATCTAATACATTAGCCTACCCAATTTCAATTCTAATCAGCCGTTCCATAACAGAAGGCTATGTTCCCTCGATATGGAAAATATCCAACATCATTCCCCTCCACAAAGGCACCCCCTCCACTGACTTCTCCAATTACCGCCCCATTGCTATCCTCTCCCCTCTCTCCAAGATACTTGAAAAATGTATCAACACCCAGGTCTCCAACTACCTCTCCTCTCCAAAACCCAACATTGTTTCAGGCCATATCACAGCACTTCCTCCACTCTGCCCTCCTTCAACAACACTATACTTCATCAAAAAAACAATGGCCTCTTCTCTACTACCATATTTCTAGATCTCTCATAGGTTCATAGATTCATAGATTAGTACTAAGCTAACTGCCCTTGCGAGCCATTTTAAGCCTAGCCAATTATCCCTTGTGAGGCTCAAACCCTGCACCTTGTGCTTACAAGGCAAATACCTTAACCATTAGATGAAACAAAACCAAAGCGGAATAAACGACTCTTTGTAACCAACGTGAAAATAAAAATAAAACAAAATCAAGAGTCGTATACGGCTAGAGAATCACTCTCTTTTTTTCTTTCAAAGATACAGGAACAAACAGTAAACGTGGAATAAATATATGATTTATTTATAAAATGAGTTAGCGCTTTCACCTAATAAGGCTTCTTCAGACTCAAATAACACACTCAATTAAAAACACAGTTAAATAGCCAAAAATTAATTTATCTGGATTGATTATTGTTGCGGATACATGGCTGAGAATCCACAAGATGTTTTGGAATTACCGTATGTTATAAGAAGACCTGATGACATAAACAATGCGACCAGATCTGGTGATTCAGCTAATGCGACAGGATCCACGTCCCAGCGGTTTGCAGAGTGTTTGCGCAAACGTACGAACCCTCTAACGCTCTATGAGGATAACAGCATTATTGGTGATACTTCACAAACCGTGCTGAATAAAGAAGAGCTATTGACTGCTTTAGCTGCACTCGAAATGGATTTACTGAAGTTGAAGCATCTTCAGTATCAGCGTATGCACTTTGAAGTGTGCATACAGAGAAGAGTGGTTCCTAGGAGTCTACGCGTGTTAAAAATATACACACACACACACATACACACACACATATATATATATATATATATATATATATATATATATATACATATATATTTATACATTTATTCATGTGTGAGTGTGTGTGTGTGTGTGTGTGTGTGTGTGTGTGTGTGTGTGTGTGTGTGTGTGTGTGTGTGTGTGTGCATGTATATACATATATATGTGTGTGTGTGTGTGTGTGTGTGTATCTGTGCATGTATATACATATATATATATATATATATATATATATATATATATATATATATATATATATATATATATATATATATATATATATATATACATGCACACACACACATACATGAATAAATGTATAAATATATATATGTATATATATATATATATATATATATATATATATATATATATATATATATATATATATATATATATGTGTGTGTGTGTGTGTGTGTGTGTATATATATATATATATATATATATATATATATATATATATATCTATATATATATATATATACTTGACATTTGTTTTGTCAAATATTCCTGTTATTGAAGGGAAAGAAATGCTTGTTTTATCAAAAATCTGCTGGTCATGCAAGTTGGCTTTTTTATTTATCTATTGACTGGATAATGCATAGCCATTTTCAGCAGAGGCCTGGGGAAAAAAGCTCCAGAGAATTAAATGGCATCAAATAAAATGCTAGTACAGATGAAATCCAAAAAGTCATATATACTTACATTTTGAAGTAGAATACATAGGATACAATAAAGTACAAAGAGACATAAGTGATGTAAAAATAAAAATAAATAAAAATATGACAATTATATTTGGCAATCAGTATATATAGAAGTATTAGGAGTGTAGTCTACTTTACTAGGGAATAAAAACACAGAGATAGAAGTCAACCCTAAGAGTGGGGAGAGGGCAGGTGTTGAAAGGTATGGATAGATAGCATAATGAGAGGTTAGGTTAGTAAGAATGTAAAGTATGTGTTAATGTAGATCATACAGGTGAGGAGTGTGGGCATAGCCATGAGTTACTGAGGAATTCTTTGAAAGTGGACTTAAATACATGGAGGCTAAATTTAGTTCTGATTGAATATGGCATAGAGTTCCATAGTTTGGATATACAGTGTGAGTATAAACTTTCCACCATACCTTATTTAGCTTATTGATTTCAAGCAGGTTTTTGTACTGAGAGCACAGAAGGTGATGTGGGAGAAAGTTATAAAGTACTGAGGACATAGATGGGCAGGTAGAGGGGCTATAAAGTATTTTATGGGCTAGTAGAAGCTGCATATGGGCTAGTTGATGTGGGAGTTCTAACCAGCTGAGAGCATGTAATGCAGGACAATGATGAGCTTTTGCAGCAGGTTAGCTGCAAATATAGCTATGTTATCATAGCACTGCTCCAGTTGTGATTTTAAGAGAAATCTGGATATTAGTCAAAATAGGTGAGCCACAGAGAGGAGAGGGTAAAAGATAAGTGTTAGCTAGGGGAATTCTAATAGAAGTAAGGAATTTGTTTGCTCAGTATAGCAGACTTATCTGTTGGTGAGTTATTTTGTATAGTTTTGTATGTGGAGATCAAACTTTAAGTTGTCACCTGTGGTGACTCCAAGCAATTTGGTAGCAGTATAATAGCTGTATTGTTTAAAGAGGTAATGTAGAAGTTACTTTTAGCATTGGCATGGGACTTTAGAAAAAATAGCAATAGTTTAGTCTTTTTGGGGTCGAGTAAATGTTGGTTTTCATACAGCCACGGTTTGACCGAGTTGAAGGCATTTTGTGTCATGAAATTTTAGTTGTCGAGAGCTTCCAGTTGAGCAGATGAGAGTTGAATGAATTATGCAAGCTTGCTGAAAGGAGGAATATAGGTTATTGATGAAAATATTAAAGAGTAGTGCTCTGAAAATAGAGTTTGAGGAACATCTGCTTTAACTAGGAGAAAATTAGAAAAAAAAGAGACATTTGACAGATTGATATCTTTCAGACTGGTAGTTATAGAACTATGGATGACTTGGTTTGGAAAGGCCCAGAGAGGACATTTGACTCAGAAGTTTGTTGTGTGACACTGTGTCAAAGGCTTTTCAGAAATCTAGAAAAACAGAAGAAACAAACTTTCCTTGGTCTCTAGCCTTATTAATGGTGTTGGAAAAGTTGAGGAGAGCTGTAGTGGTGCTATGGCCTGGTCATACACCATGTTGTGTTGGGGTTAGAAGATAATTTTTCAACAGTCACTGAAGGAATGGCTTATGAATACATTTTTCCAGGATCTTAAAAAGGAGTGAAAATATGTCAGTTGGCCTAAAGTTAGAGATTTCAGAGGAGTTAATTGCTTCATCGGTGGGAATAATGAAGATTTTTTTCCACAGGACAGGGACATGGGAGTCTTCAATAGCTCTGTTAATGACAATTGAAACTGGGTATGGTATACAGTCTGCAGTAAGCTTAAGGTACTAAGAGTAGAGATTATCAGCAGAAGAACAAGGTGTAAGTTTCTTTAGTAACTGTTTAACATATGATGTGGAGACAGGTTGGAGATCGAAGGCATGTATGTCATGACCATTTGAGTTTTGAGGTAGATTAAATGGTTGGGGAGAGCTGGAGGTAAGAGAGACTATAATATTGATGAAGAAATTGTTAAAACTGGTAGTTGTTTCTCAGGGGGATAAGTTCAGGTAGGAGTTTGTTGAGGAAGGAGAGCCAGGTTGAAAAATTTTCTTAACTGAGCTCCAGAATTTCTTTGGATATGTTGATGATTACCTTGTGGGTCTGAGTAATACTTTTTTCTACTTGGTGAATTTACTTTTTGGTGAGGTTATATAGATGTAAGGTTTGAGAGGTTTTATCTTTTGCCATTGTTTCCATGCTTTGTTATGTTTTTGCTTCAGAATATTTGTAGAATGAGACAGCCGGGGGGGGGGTATTTTTTACTGTATTATTTCTGGCAGAGACAAGGGTATTTAAAGTATTCATGAATATATTGTTGAAATCTAATGTTGTCATTCTTCATTTATCCTCTGGGTTCGGTTCTGAATATCAGAAGTGACTCAGCCATTATTACAGCCCACGAGGACCAAAAACTCTCAAGGTTAAGTACTACCCAGAAAGCTCCTGTCCCAATTACCTCAGATCTCATTTGCTGCTTCCTGTGACAGACACGTTGCCAACTTTCTCTCCAGCTAAGTTTCATTTCTCTGTTATATTTCAAATTTTTGGATAGTCATAAGGTTATTTCTTTTCTTTATATTTTTGATATTTCCTTCTACAACCCACCCTTTTTTCTATGATAATCTGTATGTCTCTTCTCTGTCCTTCCCTTATACACTTCAGTGTATTTTGAGCTACCATTGTTGATAATCCGTATTTCTTTTCCCTTACTTCCAGAAAACTCTACAATAGTAAATGGAAAAGATTTTCCTACTGGACTTGTGAGAATAACATTGATTCCTTCTCTGCTTCTATCAATAGTCTTAGAATTCTTAGCTTTACTGTTTGAAGCAGGAACATCTTCCTCTACCATCAGGGTTCAACTAGCGGCTATCTCAAATTTTTGTAATGGGTTTAAAGAATGTTCTTTAATTTCTCATAGCCTTTGTAAATCATTTTTAAAAGGGACATTGGTGTTAAAACCCCCATATATGCCTTGGGATTTAAACTGAGTGTTACAAACAATAGTTAATTTCGCCTTTGAGCCTGTTGCTGACTAAAACTTGAAATTCTAGTCTTGGAAAACTATTCATTTTGTAGCATTAACTTCTGCCAGATGGATTTCTGAAATTCAAGCTTTATCTTGCAAGCCACCTTATTTGATATTCCAGAAAGACAGGATTGCACTGAGAACAAACCTTTCATTTTTGCCAGTGATGGTGTCAGAAAGGAATCAGGCAATCACTCTACAGGTATTTTCCCAATTACTCAAACAAAGTGGAGTACTGTTTGCATCTACTATAAATTAATAGACAATGGCACTTTTATCTTCATAGAAAAAAAGACATAAGGAAGTCTGGCCAGCTGTTTGCTTCTTTTGCAAGTACTAAAATGGACACGCCAGTTACCAAAGTCACTTTATCTAGATGGCTAAAAGATTGTATCTCTTTTATATACAACAATAGGAAAGTTGAATTACCTGGGCCTGTTAAGGCACACTCTACCAGAGTAGTCACTACTTCAGCAGCATTCCAGTCTAATGCTTCCATGGATGAGATTTGTGCAGCAGCAACATGGGCTACCCCACATACCTTTATTACTCATTACAAATTGGATTTGGTCTCTAGGGGGTGAGCATCCTTTGATTCTATGGTATTCAGTAATATCCTTCCATGCGTCCTCCCAATATCTAAGGTGGCTGGGGACTCTGTCCCACAGGTTAAGGATTAAATGAAGATTTACAACATCAGATATAAAAGTTATTTACTTACCGTAACATTCCATCTGTGTTGTCCATCTTCATTTATCTTTGACTCCCCACTCTCCACCCCCCTTCCTTTCAGACCTCTTGGTGGAATGATTAATGGTCCTAGGTATTAATTTTTTCACCCATGACACCTGATATGGTCTCCATGAAGGTGTTATTAGGATTATAAGTTCTATTTCTCTCTGCAGACTTGATCTGATGTAATTGGGAGAGATGCATTCTGAGTAGGACTTAATCTAGAGAGTTTTTGGTCCTCTCGGGCTGCAGTAATGGCCGAGTAGGTTCCAATATTTGAAACCAAACCCACAGGTTAGGGATAAATGAAGATGGACAAAACAGATGGAACATTATGCTAAGTACAAAACTTCTATTTTGTTGACAGCTTCATCTAGGGCTAGGGTTTTGAGTGAATCCCAGTTGATAGATTTTATTAGATTATTGAGTGCAACGGGATGAAAGATAGAAGGACTGCAGGTATTTCTGTATTGATGGGTTTTTTTTTAGCTGATGGGTGATTTCTCTATTGGTGAATATAGGTTGATGGTAACTAAGGGAATCAGATAGATCTAATGTTCTTTTCATTCGTACATCAACATGTGGGTACCAGATCTGACCAAAGATATGAATTGGCTGCATACACTAGATGTTCAGATACAATTGTCAAGCTCCTCCCTCTACCCATAATGCCCCAGTCAGCTAACAATACCCCAGATCTCATTTACCGCCATTTCACACAGATGTGGATCCCTCTCTGAGAGCTTCTTTGGATAGCTTTTGCAATTTTTTGTGAGCAATTACTTTCTTTCATCTCCTAACCTTTATACTCTATTTATCTCCTCCCCCTCCTATTTTTTTATATACGAGAGTTTTTCTCCTTGTTGCTCGCTTTAATACTTTTTCTCAACTATTTGGTAGTTTCTAATGTACAATATCTGATACCTGTCATTTCTTCTTTAAACCTTTGTTCTTCTTTCTTTACCCTCCCTTTTAAAGGACTGTTCTCAATATCACAGAAAAATCAACAGGCTTTAAAAAGTGCATTTCCTGTGGGCATAAGATTCACAATTCTGATGCTCACAGGGAGTGTGTCTACTGCCTTGAAGTGGCACACCTCAACAGTGACTGCTCCATTTATGCTACATTTAATTCACTTAGTGACAAAGCAATAAGTTGGTACTTAAGGGTATGCTGCCACCCTCTTTCTCTTCTTCAGGGGCTCAACCCCAGCAAATCTGTGAAATCCTCTTCAGAGCTGAAGGAATCTCCCAAAAGATCCCTCACCTGCTGTCCGAATGCTTCTACTTCAGCCCTGTCTTCATCAGAGCCTCCACAAAAAAATTCAGAAAACTTTGGATCCAACTTCATAGGATCCTAAGAAAACACACTAAGATCCCACACCCTCGGTTCTGATTGTTATTCTATCTAAGTCTTCTCAATTATGCTCACCTGAGTTCACCTTTGAACCAGTTTCTCCTCAGATGCATTTTCCTTTTCTTCAGGGGATGCCAAGGAGAAAGTCTAAGCCCTGTTAGAGAAATATGCATCTCTCATGATTATTCTACAAAAAATGAATATTAACTTACAATTTCTTTACAAATATGTTTAATGAATTATTTAATATTTGTTCATGTTAAAAATTATATGTAGTATAGATGCATAGTCATGCAAACCACAAATACTTATTGTAGTTCTGAGTGTTTCACAACTGCATTCTAATATCAAGCTGAAAGTGTATTAACAGATGACTGAATGTAAAAAGAAAGCAGTGCTGAAGGGGTTAAGAATGTTATAAAGACTGGTTTGTGAAAGCAAGAAAGAACACACTGTATGTAAGCTCTGTACTTTTCAGGCTGGGATGGGTAGTTACAAGGAATGTCGGGGAGTTAGAATGTACTGGTACTAAAATGTACAAGGTCAGGAAACAAGACTGATTAACAAGTTAGATGACTTCTGTTTTTCTAATAAAAACATTATTGTTGAGTGTTCATGTGCAGCAACACGAGGGTCTGCAGAAATCCTATTTGACCACATTAGTATTCTGCATGCATGATACTGATAAAAAAGTAAATAAAAACTGTGTATTTTTGCTGCTTGGAGAGTCTGACTTTAAATTGTGTAGTCTCCCAGCACTGATGTATGTGGATTTAAATAAAAAGAAAATATTTTGCACATCCTACAGAGTTATTCTTGGCTCAAGACTAAAAGGTAATTAATGTTATTTATGTACTTTTTAAACTGCACTTTAACAGCCCCAATCAACCACCTCTTCCATTAGGTTCTCCAGAAGTCTGTCCGAAGCTGACATGGATTGAATGATGAGGAAATTCCTCAGATCTGGATGGGGGTTATTCCACCACTGTCTTTTATTGGATCTGTAAGCCTCCCATCCACTTCTCTTGTAGTGATGTCTTTTTCTCCAATCCATCCCACAGTTTCAGAGCCCTTGGATCCCAGAGGCCCAAGAATGTCTGTGTCAAATCTAAAGATAACTAAGTTTTTGACTCCAAATGCCTCTCTGACTAGTTCTGCTCCTATTCCATTGTATCTGGATGAGTCCCTGAGCCAAAGCATCAGCACTGGATCCAGATGGGTTGGGTTCCATTCAGATGTTGTTGGAGCTGTCATTACCCATCAGATTTTCAGTGTTGGACAGCTGGGGTCCTACCCCTTCCTCAAGACAAGGATCTGGGCAGGGTTGGGGCTTGGTAGCTTTGGAGGTTTTAGCTCTGGTGCAGCCAGCCATGGCTTCTCCCTGTCCATCTGCCATCAAGGTAGTGGAAAGGGCTTTCTCTTTACCAAGAGATTTGATTACTCTCTCATCCTTATATCCTACATCCCTTCCCTCTTTGGGTCCAAGCTCTGATCCTATCAGGCCTAGTGCACAAGAATAGCTGGTACCATCTAGCATCTAGGCAGTTCCCATCTAGGCACTTCCCCTCTCTTCGGATACCTCTTCATATCATTCCACTGAACACATTCTCTGAAAGAGAATGTGCAAAAGGAAACACATAGATCCCCCTATGACATCTTTCATCACTGAAGATACTGACTTCAGTGAAGGGGAAGGGCCCCCAGATCTCCACCAGATGACGCCTCATTCAAAGATATCCTGAAAATTCTTAAACAAAAATGTGGATGGTCTTCAGATACTCTCTCCCCAGAGGGTCATTTTTTTGGAAGCTTTTGGGTCCAGCTCATCTATATCTTGGGTGACTCTCCTGGTGGATGAGATTATTGATTTAATCTCTTGCCTGGTATGGAACAAACTAGATTCTTTTGAACCAATTCCCTGATGTTGAGACAAAATGTTGGCACTGCCAAAAAACAGACCCCATTGGAGAAAAGAAGTCCCTATTGATGCTACGGTTGTGGCGGCAACCATTAAAAAGGAGCTAGCAGAGCAGAGTTCCTCTTTCTATCCTCCTACTAGAGAATCCAGAGCATTGGACAGGATTGGAAAGCACATATTTGCTTCAGCAACCTTTGCCTTAAGGTCACTGAATTACTTAGCACACTTTACAAGACTGCAGCGGGATTTGACCAAGGAACTCTTCAAATCCCTCTTGGAGTCCATGTCTGTGGAGCACTACAAGAGGACCTCTTCACTGCTGTCCACTCTATTATCCATTTAGGTATGCCTGGATGTAGTTATGCAACTCTGAAGAGCCTTTTAAGTCTTCTTTCATCAATGCTTCCTTTGATGGAACATCGTTATTTGACCCTACTGTGAAAGAAATGCTTTTCCAGAGTGAACAGGATGGAAAGACCCTGTCTGCCATAGGGATACACTTTTCTACCCTTTAGTGATCCATTTCCCAGAATAAAAGAGGAGGCAAGAAAATATGGTTCTGTCCCAGGTATCTTTCCAAGATTCATACAGGGCAACTCTTCCAGAGGTAGAAGAGGGAGTTCAAATGGAAGATGCCATCCTCGCAGCAGAGGAGGCATGCAAAACCAGGGTTTCTGAGATTCTTTTTTGGATAAACCTTTTCACCGCTCCTGAAGGGTTGCCCAACTGCTTACCTCTGGAAGCAGTCAGAGGGCGCTTGTCTTTGCACCCAGATGCTTGGGATTCTGTAATAAAAGATTATTGGGAGCTAAAAGTAATATCCAGAGGTTATTTCATGCCATTTTCCAGATTCCCACAAACAAAAATAAGAAAGCTTCCTAATGCCCCACCCAGTCAGATAGAAGTTGCAGCACAGGAGATTCAAAAGCTGCTAGAGTTATCCAGGAGGTTCCAACAGACCAAAGATTGAGATTTACTGAAGGTTATTTTTAGTGCCAAAGAAGACTGGGGACCTGAGACCAGTTCTGGATCTAAACAACCTGAATCTATATGTGAAGAACTTCACCACAAATGCTGCAGATATACAATACACACCACAAAATGAGAAAAAGCCAGTGATTACCTTCACAGTTTTTAATAAAATTCCAAATATTCAAAGTAGACAGAGTTCATCTCAGTTAAAAGGCTTCACAATTGCAGTAAAAACAGTACAGACGAACATTTCTCCAAAACTCCAAGTACTAGCACAACACAAATTAGTATATATACTGGAATTGTGAAGCCTTTTAACTGAGCTGAACTGTGTCTACTTTGGATATTTGGAATTTTATTAAAAACTGAGAAGGTAATCACTGTCTTCTTCTCATTTCTTGGTGTGTACTATATGTGAAGAAGTCAAAGTTCTGAATGGTCTTGGTTCAGTCCATTCTGCCATTTTTATGCAAGGACAATTGGATGTGCTCTATTGATCTTAAGATTGCATGCTATCACTTAAAAATGAACAGATGATCATGAAGATTTCTGTGCTTTTGGCTGGGAGACCGTCACTATCGGTTCAGAGCCCTGCACTTTGGTCTCACTACAGCTACAAGGGTGTTTACCAAGTGTATGGCAGTGGTAGTAGCTCACCTGAGACTGCTGGGATTCTGAGTGTTTCCATATCTAGACAACTGGCTCCTCACCACCCCAACTGGGCATCTCTTAGATTAGGCCAGGAACTATTTGCTCCAACTTTTTTAAAGATTAGGCATTTTAGTCAACACTCCAAATTCCATCTACAACCTGTACAGAGCCTGGAGTTCATAGCTGCTCAATTGGATGCAGTAAGTCATATAACCTCCCTTCCTAGACATAATGTAGACACAATCAGGTTTCAGGTACAGCAAATTCTTGTTCACCCTTCTTCTTCAGCCAGACTTGTCTTTCAGGCTCTAGGTTTGATGGGAGCAGCCTTAACATTAGTTCTTATGCCTGTTTCTATATGTGTGTTCTCCAATGGACTTTAGCTATTCATTGGTCTATTCTGCATCATCCTCTGTACTGTCCAGTCAAACTCACTTGAGTATGTAATAATCATCTTTGTAGATTCAATCAGAAGAAGTTTACCTACTGTCCCTTTATTCCATCTCCTTCAGTAGTCATGGTAACCATGGATGCCTTCCAATTGGGGTGGGGGGACATTTTCTTGGATGGACGGTGCAAGGGGCATGGTCCCCCCAAGAGACAAATTCACATATCAATGTTCTAGAAAGGAAAGAGGTCCTACTAGCGTTGCATGCCTTTCAAGATGTTCTTCCTCTAAGGACTATTGGTATACAAACCAGCAACATGTCTGCGGTCTGGTACATCAACAAACAGTGGGAAACCCAATGTTATCTCCTTTGTCGAGAGGCAATAAGAGTGCAGCAGTGGGCAATCTCCTCCAGTCGCTTTCTTATGACAATGCACATACTGGGGAAGTCCACTGTACTAGTGGACAAACTCAGCAGGTGCATTTTGATGCCTCATTGGTGGTCTCTCAATCAATCAGTGGCAGAAAAGATTTTCCATCATTGGGGGCCAATATTGCTGTAGTGTCTTTGCATCTCCCCAAAACAACAAGTACAGCAGGGTGTTTGCCCTAATCCCTCCCTCAGAGGGAGTCACCAAGAGATGCTTTAGTCCATGTTTGACCTTCCAGTGTCCTTTATGATTATCCACTGTTACTTCTGATTCCAAAATTCTTACAGAAAGCACTTTCGTTGAAGAGCTTAGTTATCCTCATTGTCCCTTTTTGGCCTTGCCAAGTGTAGTTTCCCTTCCTTTAGTCTCATCTTTGATATCCTCATTGGATACTGGACATGAGTCCAGACTTTCCCTTGCATCCCTCCAGGATGAAGCATCTCAGTATTCCAGGCATCAACCTGACCTCATGGTTTCTCCAATTCCATTGATAGCTAGACAGCCCAGGCTTTCCTTCTCAGTCCAACAAATACTTCTGTCTTCCGAGAAACCTTCTACAAAGAAGAACTACAGGAGTAAATGGAAAAGATTTTCAATTTGGGCTCTTCAGAAAGAAATTGACCCTTTCACTGCTCCTGTATCTTTGGTTCTAGCATTTTTAGTTTGTATTTTTCAAGAAAGTGTTAGTTTTTCTACAATCAAAGTATAATTAGCAGTCATATTTAATTTTCACTCAGGAGAAAAAGCTTCCTGTTTAGCATCTTCAAATTGTGTAAGGCTTTTTTAAAATGCAACTTCTTGCTTGAACTTCCAGTGAAAGATCGGTCAACTGCTTGGGATTTACCAGTCATACTTCAAAGGTTGGCCCAATAATCCTTTGAACCATCAGCCAAATCTGATTTAAAATTTTTGTCTTGGATCACAGCATTCCTAGTAGCTATTACAACCTCAAAGTGAATTTCTGAACTCCAGGTCCTATTTTCCAAATCCTCTTATGTTGTTTTTCACAAAGATAAAGTTACTTTACAAGCCAATCCATCTTTCTTACCAAAGGTAGCTTCTGAATCAAATATTAATCAAACAATTAATTTGCCTGTCTTCTTTCCTAATTTTTCAAATAAGGGAGAGTACTGCTACATCTTTTAGATGTACATTGATAACTATGGTTTTATCTCCACAGGAAAAAAAAAGATTTCAGGAAATTAGAACAGTTGTTTGCTTCTTTCTCACCAAACAGACTGGGATCACAAGTTTCTAAAGTTACCCTGCCCAAACGGATTACTGAATGCATTTCTTTTGTATATAGTCAGCAAGGCCTCTCCTATCAAAGCCTCCTAAAGAACATTCCACTAGATCCATGGCAACCTCTTCTGCCTTCTAGTCTAGAACCATTGATTCCATTGATTACATTTGTGCAGCAGCTACTTGGTGTAATGCTCACACATTTATTGCTAATTATAAACTAGATTTGACCTCTAGATGTAGAGCTGCTTTTGGTTCATCAGCTCTCAGGAATATCCTTCCATGAGGGCCACCCAAATACACATAGCTGGGGACTCTGTCTCTTAGTTTGAGGAGAAATGAAAAGGACAGCATCAGATATTAAAGCTATGTACTCACCATAACTATGCATCTCTGTTGTCCATCTTCATTCTTACTCAACTTACCACTTTCCTTCCCCTTTCCTTTTATCTTCTGGGGTGACCTCGTGGATATTGTGGAACCTTTTGTTCCAGGTTTGAGCCACAGTTTGCTCTTCTTTCCTTTTTCCTGCTTTATCCTAGGGGCTATAAGGGAGCAAACTCAGTCTGAGGTGTTCTTGTCTGACTGGAGCATTATGGGTAGAGGGAGGAGCTTATGACTTGGGTCCAAAGTCTGGTCTATGTAGCCAAGTTGGATCTGAGGTCAGATCTGGTACCCACACATTGAGGAAGAATTAAAATGGATAACACAATTGCATAGTTATGGTGAATATGTAACTTTAATTTCTAGGAGACATCATACTTGCTAGAATCATAGACAAGTATCAAGTCAAGGATAGAATTTTTATTATTTATTTTGTTGAGTCAAGTAGGGAAGAGATCAGCTGTTTGAACCCATACAAGTTAAGACTAGTAGTTGGATGTTAACTGTCACAGATGACCAGTCAATGGTTTCAACAGTAATATTTCTAGTTTTCCAACAAAGAATTCATTATAATAAGCTAATACTATTACCTGGTGGTATGTAGAGGGGAACTATATAAAGCGTCTTATGTTTATTAACATTGAGAAGAGAGATAAGTTTTGCATTTTGGAAGGTTGGTATGTTAGTTTTGAGGAGTGAGAAACTTAGAAAGTTATTTTATACAATTGCAATGCCTCCCCCTCTTTCATACAGTCTGCCACATTGAATTATATTGTAGCCAGGGGATAGAATTTCAAAATCTTTTTTACAGGGTTTTAGCCATGTTTCAGTAATAATATCTGGTGAGTATTGTAGGTCTATAGCTTTGTTTAGAACAATATAAATGTTAATGGAAGTAAGGAAAACTTTTGTGGGTGTTGTATAGGAGTTAGGGTTCAGAGGATGGTGACTTGGTTGAGGGTGAAGGGTCGGGAGTGGGATGGATGTCACCGAAAAGAGTGATTTTAGAAAACAGAGGATTGGGATTAGTTTGGTTTTTTTAGGTTTCCCGTTCTTTGCTACTATCACAACTCTCCTACTTTGGACTATCTAACAACACTCTTACTGGTTCTCAAGCTATCTAAAAGGCAGGCGACAGGCTGTCAAATGGCAGAACTTACTCTCTTTCCTATCTTTACACCTCTACTGGAGTTCCCCATGGCTCTCCCAAGGCTCCATACTTGGTCTTCTCCTATTCAATATTATCATTAACAATTTGCACACATCTGTGACCAATGGGGCCATTATCCAATATGCAGTCTCATCATCATCTGCACAGCTGACTCTATCTCTGACCTCCAGTTTAAAACCCAAGCTGCCTTGTCCACCACTGAGTCCTGGATGCTTAATAACCACCTAGTACTCAACCCTATAAATCCAAGATCCTGCTTTTCACCAACAAAAATTCTACTATGTTGGACAAAGCCATGTTTAATATCTATTCCTAAACTAAAGCCCTAATAAAAATTGTCAGCCAAACAAAACTTCTAGGAGTAACCATAGATGAAAAACTAAAATTTGATATTCACCTGCAAAAAGCATAAAAAAACATCAAAAACTTGGAATGCTGTATAGGCACAACCTATTGGATATCAATGAATAGTTGACAGTGAAAGCAGCTTTTGATGCTAAAAATGTGACATAACTATTGACAACACATGTAAGAAAAATATGGATTGTTTCTTTCAAAAGATGCCAACAGCAAGCATTATAGTGGAATATTGCCACCTACATTAAGTAGTTTCAAAAGGAAGACACAGATATAGAGGAAGTTTCACAATGTGCAGGTTGTATCTTCCATGCAAAAGTATTCCTCAACATTGTGTGTATATATATATATATATATATATATATATATATATATATATATATATATATATCAAAAACCTAAAAAGTGATACAGCCCAGCAGATGTGATATAACAGATAAGAGGGAATACTCTGGAGTATTGGCCAACTACACAATCTCACAAAGAAGGGTAATAATCCCATATACGTGCATGCCTCACAACACCAGAGACCTGCATGACATTGGCCATTGTATTTAGATTTACAATACTGTTAATCACTGATGGGCCTCATTTGCATGTAATGTTTCAAAGTCTTATTTACTGCAAAATACATAGCTTGCCAGGGATTGTTGGCACAGTTCAAATATTCACAAACACTCGCTAATGCATGAGTATGTGCTAAAATCTACATATCTTGTGGATGAAGCCTGCTACACTGGTGTAAAGGGATGATGCCCTGACAATTACTCAGACATGGGTTACTTTATAGAGCCTTGGCACCTGTGGGAGTTGGTAGGGTAAAGGAATTAAGACACAATGCCTGCTCACCTGTATTTGAGGAGAGAAAGATAATGACAGTGGCAGGGGTATATGTGCCCCATTGGCCAGTGTGTGCCCACCATAAAGCCCAGCAACCCTGGGTCAATAAGCTACTGGCTGGCCGGTGTCTAGTTGCCCAGCCTCGGTTACCTGGGATAGCTCTGTTGAGTGAAAGTTGGACATAAAACCAACCATCCTGCAAACATGAACTGAGAATTGCTATGCTTAATGTAGGTTCACTGACAGGATACAGCTTGGAATTGGAGGACATGATGATACAGAGGAGGCTGGACATCCTAAGTATCCAAGAGATGAGATGGAAGGACAGTGCAGCAAAGCCACTTGGCTTGGGATCCAGACTCTACTACTCTGGTGGGGGCAGGCTAGAAATGGTGTAGGAATTGTGGTGAGAGAGAGGCTTCAGAAGGCAGTGAGGGATATCATCAGAATTAATAACAGACTCATGGCAATCAGACTCCAGTATAATGACAGGGCAGTATTCATAATCTCTGCCTATACCCCACAGCAGGGTTGTGATAGTGAGGAAAAGAGTGCATTCAGACAGCAGTTGCAGGACCTACTAGATAAAGCAGGACAACATGAATTGGTGTTGATAATGAGTGACTTGAATGCACATATCGGGACAGACAGAACAGGATATGCAGACTGCCTTTGTCCATATGGGTGGGGCAACAGGAATAAAGAAGGAGAAGCCATTCTAGACTTCTGTGTGGCAAATGGATTGATAGTAGCCAACACATGGTTCAGAAAGAGAGACAGTCACAAGATCACATACAGGAGTAGCCAACATGCAACTCAGGTAGACTTATTCCTAGTAAGGAAAAGGCACTGGGGTAGAATCCATGATTGCAAAGTCATCCCTAATGAAACAGTTGGCCCACAGCATAAACCACTAGTTGCCATAGTCAGCTGCAAGCAGTGGTCAGAGAAGGCTCTAAGGTCAACAGAGACCAGGCTGAAGACTTGGAAGTTGATGAGAGAGAAAGTACAGCAGTTCAAGGAATTACTCAGGGCTCTAGCACCCCAAGAAGAGGAGGAACTAGGTAAAGTTGAAGAAGAGTGACAGCACCTAAAAACAGCATGCGTTAGGACTACAGAAAAGATATGTGGCCAAGCCAGGTATGGAAATAAGGTACATAAGGTAAGCTGGTGGCAGAATGCAGAAGTCCAGGAAGTCATTAAAAGAAAGAAGGAGTATAGGAAGAAGTGGGAGATATAAAAGACTGGCCAGGCTGGGAAGGACTACTGGTTGACTAACAAAGAAGCTAAGAAAGAAGATGCAATAGCAAGAAATAGGGCATTGGAGGCACTCTACCAACTTCTGGAAAGTGACTCAGTAAAAGGCACAAAGAAACTATATCAGGTTGCAAGGCAAAGATATAAAGATAAAGAAGATATTCAGACACCCTTCATAAGGGATGCTAGCAACAACCTGCTCATCAGTCCACAGGACATCAAAGGGAGATAGAGTATTTCCAGCAGCTTCTGACTGAAGAAAACCCCACAGAAGCCATATTGTGCCCCAGAAACAGCCTATAATGAGAGAAGAAGAGGAGCCCACCTTAGAAGAAGTAAGAACAGCACTAAGGAAGATGAAGTCAGGCAAAGCAGTAGGCTCAGATGAGGTCACAGTAGATATGATAAAGATGCTGGGTGAAATAGGGGAGAAATGGTTCCTGAGGATACTAATAGCAGTGTGGAGAGAAAGGCATATTCCAGATGACTGGGGAATAAGCATACTCATGCCAGTGTTTAAGAACAAAGGGGACATTCACAACTTTGGGCAGTACAGAAGCATCAAACTACTACTACATTGCTTGAAAGTTCTGGAGAGGGTGATTGATAAACAGATATGCAGAGTAGTAGAATGTAAGATGGGAGATGAGCAGTTTGGATTCAGACCAGGATGCAGCACTATTGACTCGATGTTTGCATTGAGACAGATACTTGAAAAGAAGCTAGAGATGAGGAGAGAGTCCAACTGGTCATTCCTGGACTTGGAGAAAGCTTATTGCAAAGTTCCAAGAAAGTTGATCTGGGCAATACTGCAGTGGTTTGAAGTCCCAGAAACATTGGTAGAATTAGTGCAGGCTATGTACAAGGACCCAGTGACTCAAGTATGAACAGTGTTCGGCCTCACAAAGGGGTTCCCAATGGGAATGTGTGTACACCAGGGTTCAGCTCTGAGCCCACTGCTGTTCATACTGGTGATGGATTACATTAGTAAACAGGTTGGAGGGGACAGATCAACAAAACTGCTGTATGCAGACAATGTGGCAGTACAGGCAGACTCTGAGCTAGAACTTCAGCAAAGGATAGGAGAAAGGAATGCAAATCTGAAGGCACATGGGATTAAACTAAGCACAGATAAGATGATGGTGATGGCAGCAAATTGGGGAAATCAGAAGAAGCTGAGAATAGAGAGAGAAGGGAAGATAGTGGAAAAGGTAAACAGCTTCAAGTGTCTGGGAGGATGTTGAGGAGAAGGGTAGTCTGAATGAAGAGGTCAGAGCTAGAATCAGAGGGGCTGCAGCTAACTGGCATAGAGAATCAGGTATAGTCTATGACAGAAGAATGCTAAAGAAGCTGAAAAGTAAGGTGTACAAGACAGAGGTGCGACCACTACTATGGTATGGTACAGAAACCTGGGCAGTAAAGACAAAACATCTGAAGACGTTAAAGGTGATGGAAATGAAGTGCCTGAGAAAGGTGGTAGGATGCACACTGTAGGACAGATGAAGAAATGAGGAGATAAGAGCAAAAGCCAAAGTAGCTCCAATTGCAGAAAAGGTCAAAGGGAACAGATTACAGTGGTTTGGGCACATGTGTAGAAAAGCAGAAGGCAATCTGGTGCGGAAGATTTGGACTGACAGGAAGAAGGTAAGATGAAGCGAGGACATCCAGCAATGGGTTGTGTAAAAGAAGATCTGCGACAGTCAGGCATGAGTATTGAAGAAGGCAGGAGTGTGGCACTGAATTGAGAGAGCTGCTGACAGTTAACACGATACCCCAACCTTATGTAGAAAAAAAAAATGAGAAAAAAGGAGGCTGATGATGATGATGATGAAAGATAATGACAGTATGTTTGAGTGAGGCAGGTGAAAAAAAAAATAAGAGAGAAAAGTAAAAGGTCCGTCAGATATGCATATGATTCAGGACTACCACCAGAGCGAGCTGAGAGCAAATCCTGGACTTCACAGATAAGTCTGGAATTTTGTAGTTAGTTAGACTCATGCCTGTATATACATGTAGCTGTTGTTTGTTCGTCTTGAGTATTGAACAGTGTAAATTTTAAAGCAATATGCATCAGAAAGTCAGTAGTGATTCATACATGTTAGTAATGTGATGGATTGCAAAATTGTAGCAAAACTCTCACATACTTTGTCATGAACAGTATCAGCAGCTGTATTACCCTCTATCACATATTATTCTGATAGATTTTTGGGAAAATAGCTTAGACTGTTATGGTTACCAGATTACCCAAATATCCATGGGTGCTAATTGCTTACTTGTAGAAAAGACTATTCCCAGGATTCAATAAACTCCGTGCAGGAATAGTGTTATTCTTTCACGGAGTGAATGGTGTCTGCTTCCACATAGCCTTAACAGCAGTGCTGCTTACATATTAATGAAGGCATGCTCCTGATAACAGCTTTGCAGACACAAACACTGTTGAGTGCAGGGGGTGTGTTCCAGTAGTGCTCACACATCCAACATGCCCTCTACACTCTGAAAGTGCCATATAGCACTTTCTAACTGCTTTCAGTGTCTGTGGACACTGAAAGCAGGAAATCTAAATAGGAAGCCATGGAGGGGTGTGCGACAGGTACTGTCACACATCCTCTGCATTGTCAAAGTGCTGTATGGCAATTTCTAACTGCTGTCAGTGTCCGTGGACACTGAAAGAAGGTTTTTAAATAGGAAAAAATGGAGGGTGTGTGTCCCCTACATTGCTAAAGTGCTGTACGGCACTGTCACCATACTTTTCAACCTCTCAGAGCCAAAAATCCAGACAAAGCCTGCAATGATGGAGGGCAAACCTGTCAACCTCTCAGATGCAAAAATCCAGACAAAGCCTCCAATGATGGGGGGGCATACCTCTCAACCTCTCAGAGCCAAACATTCAGACAAAGCCTACTGTGATGGGTGGCATTTCTCTCACCCTCTCAGATCCAGAAATCAGGACAAAGTCTAAAATGATGGGGGGGGGGGCATACCTCTCAACCTTTTAGAGCAAAACCTGGACAAAGCATAAAATGATGGGGGGAAAAATAGGGACAGATTACAAATATTGCCCTTACAAACTTAGAAAGTTGATAGAGGAACAAGGTTGGTATCAACATAACATGTAGGGAAGGATTAGAAGTCAGAAACTCAAATGTATGCCATTATGTAGTGACTTCAGTCCTGAGATTGCCCATATAGACTTATGTGTTTAAGTGCTTTTATTAAACTTTTTTTTCCTTTCCAAGTAAAGTTTAAGTGTAGCTGATCAGTTTTGTGTTCTATGGCTATCTGATCAGCATTGCTTAAACCTCTCATAGAAGCTAATACAAATGTACAGCTCAGCTCCTTAACAGTGAAGTAGTGTAGTGGTTAGAGTCTGGGCTTTACATGCATCAGTTCACAGTTCGAGTACCAAGCCAGACCTTTTATTTTTACATGGGAAAGCATAGTTACAATTATTTTTTTATTATTTTAAATTATGTAGCGATTGATATCTGTTAACCAGGGTAGTGCAGTTGGTTCAAAATGGAGTGTGAGTGCATATAACAAGTGAAATCACCTATATATATATATATATATATATATATACACACACACACACACACACACACACACACACACACACACACACACACACACACACACACACACACACACACACACACACACACACATGTCCCATACAATATAGCCACACTCCAAGATAATGTAATGAAAGCACATAGAGGTACGTCATGTCGTCATGTAAAGTAAATCCATATACACTTAATAATACATCAGTAATGATTAATTGATGCATAATTCTGATATTTTTTAAAATGAAACGTGAGCAATGGTTAGCAATGGTCAGTTCTGCTTAGCCAGTTTAAGCACTGCTTAGACATAAATACTAAGCAGCAGTTAGCATAGCTAAGCATATTTGTGCACTGTTAAGCAGTGCTCAGCATTTACCCCTTTAAGCACTGTTCAACTCAGCTTAGTGGATTTGTTCATTGCTTAGCTGAGCTTAGAATTTTCAAAATAATCCAATGACAGCAAAAGGTGGGAATATGGCTTTATTTAAATCACACAGACAGGAATAAAGCCATGACCTGTTGTAGTTTGATCTCTGCAGGAACCATGTCTGGCATTGGAGAGGGAGCGTGCTTTCAAATGCACTGCTGGGATATTCAGGAGTCCAGGGTCATGGTTGGGCTTCTCATAGAAAACAATGATGACAGACTCCTGCAGGGCTCTCAGTACAAAGCAGAAGCCTGGGACCATCTGGCACACAACCTCACCAGTGCCACTGGAATCTCCCAATCTGGTGAGCAGGTATGGCATCATTATGCCGACCTAAAATGTAGGAAGAGGGTGCTTTTGGTCCAGTGGATCCAAGATGCTCGGGCACGGAATGCTCCAGTAGTTTGTAAATATCTCATCCATAGCTGTACCAAATCCTAGCCTGAGTATGTGATAGACAGGTATGCATAATGTTTGTTTTCTCCCTCTATAGCTGCAGTGGAGAGGGCTAGCAATGCTGAGGGCCATGATGACAGATTGACAAGGCTGCACTGACAGGCTGGTGAGTACAGATCTACCTTGCAGTATATAGTGAAATAAATAAGAAGGAGTAAATTGTTTACTGCCAGTAGGTGCAGTGTGTTCTGTGTCTAACGATTAAATAAAAGTTTGCCAGACTAATATTGATCTATAGGATATGCAGTAGTAAAGCACTGTGTCATATAAGTGCAATAGAGACCTGAATCACCAACTGTTGTATTTAATCTGGTATGTTGTTGTACAAATAGAATGTGTACAGGTTCTTCACAGCAAATATGGCTTTGACAGCATGATTTAACCGAGGTTGTTCTGAGAACCAGCTATTTCCCAAAACAGTAGACTGTGGATCTGTAAAACAAGATATAAATGAAATATGAAATATGTTATGCACTAAGATTTGGACCCTGAATAGTAATGTCCAATGTATTATAGTGTGTCACCTGCTGCATTGCCTCATGTTAACCTTTGCTTTCCAGATTGTATTATTTCAAAGGATTAATACACAGTACACTAACTATTTGTCATGCATGAATCTCAGGATTACAAGGTCAGACTGTCTAACCCACAGAGTATTAGACAGAAAACAGTAAAAAAAAAACAACAGCAGTTCCTCAGTAGCTCAGTGTGATGAGAAATAGCTTTGTTGTTCACTTTAGCACATGCAGACATGGCTCAAATCCATGGAGTGGTACTGAGATGTGTGCATATGTGCACTCTAGAAATCTTGAATATTTCTAGAAATACTCAGATAGTCGTAACATGTTTTATTCTCCACATGTCTTACAGGTAAAGAAATGTTTGTAGTAGCTGTATGAAGGGTATGCCATTACACCATGTACAACTCTCCCACTGTCCAACCCCATGCCTGCAAATGCAGCAGGATAGGTACATACACCATGCCCTCTTCCCAATACATGTCTCTCAGATGTCACACTGTCATGGATAGTGGTCACTGCTGCCAATTCCCTTGGACACAGATAGGAATCCAGGTGAAGTATGCCAGTAGCAGGCTCACACAACATCAGTGCAGGGTACCCCTTCTTTGTCAAGTATGTAACACTGACATATACAAGCCCCCTCTAGTATTATAGCCATAGTTCTAACAGTCTGCTTCATACCATTACAGGTTAACAGTCTAACAGGTATGTATGTGTTACAGAAGCTATGGGCTATAGGTTGATGTAAAGTGAGGGCAGAACTGTAGAGTATTGATCAGTACTGCTATGAAAAATAGAAGTCTATACAGTTGTTAATGGACTCTTTCCTCTCCCCTTCATCTGCATCAATAATTATTATTCATATGCTGCGGGTATGTTGTTCTCAAAACGTATTGTTGGGATATGTGTTCCATTATTGTTCATATATTTAATTGGTTGCATATTAACATACCTTGTTCAAATACCATTATTGATGGCCTGTTGCCGTCAATGTAACTTACATGCTTTTAAAATGCTTACTGTTGTTCCATTTATGCATGTGTTCTATTTGCTATGAAACAGTTTCAAATCTGTTGATTTGGGTTAATTGGAACACCCACACATACTGTTATAACTAATTTTGAAATGTTTTGTTCGTGACTAACCAATATATTTTGGAAAAAAACAACACCATAACAAGTTTGGGAAGGCAAATCCCAGCAGATCCGCATGTCCCATCTCATCTGGCCACGGCACCGGGCCCCAGCACGTCTGGGACCCAACCTGGAACATCCACCTCCACTGGTCCTGCACCACCTTTGGGTGGAACCACCTCAGGGGATGGGACCCATCCCCTCCTGGGTGTGGGCACGGAGAGGAGCCTGTTACCTGCAATATGTTCAGGGGTATGGTGCGCACTGTCATCCGCTCCAAGTTGGATGGGTGGCTGCACCAAATGGAGGGCCACCTGGTACACCTGGAGGGGCAGGCTGCCCCTGTTGTCTAGCCCCCAGCACATCCACCTTCAGGGCCATGAAGGTGTAGTGGTGACTGCCCATGGATGGGGACCTCAGTCCCACTATATTGTTAGGGGGGGTCTTGGGCCTCTGATTCCTAACCACCCTCCCCGTCCAAGGTGTTTACCCCCCATCATGTGTCATATACCACCCCTGTGCTGTCTAGGGTGTTGCTGCAGTAGAAATGGAGAGCTATGGTCCTTTCCTACACCAGTCCTGCACATCCCTAGCTGCATTTCCTAATGTTTACCCCCTGCTTGCCTCCATTTCACCACTTTCCTATCACCCTTTTATTTATTTAAAATTAGCGCTGGTGTATGGGCCGCTAAGCAAAACTAAGAGGGTTTAACCATCTGTTAACATTGCTTAGCTTCACGGAAAACCACATAAACCTGCTTACAACTGCTTTAATCACTCTGTCTCCATCAGCTCTTGTTCTGCCCAACAGCAAAGTAATCAGCTCTGCAAGTCTCCAACCCAGGACACTCTGCACTACAATTACAGTAACATACCACTACACCATCTGAGCTGTGAGGATTTGTAATGCTTTTACAAACATATCATGCATTATGGTCATTTAACATTAATGAAAAAAAGTAATCACTAACATGTCTCAAACCCAGGACACTATGCACTACAGTCACAAAAGTGTACTTCTACCTCATTTGAGCTGTGAGAATATGTCATGCTTTTACAAATGAATCATGCACTACAGTCATTTAACATAAGGGAAAATACACATCCCTGGCAAGCCTTAAATCCAGGACCCTGTGCACTCCAGTCACAGCAGCTACCACTACTCCACATGAGCTGTGAGAATTACAAATGCTTCAGTATATATATCATGCAGGATGGTCATCAAACATTAGGTAAACACCTGTGAAATTAGTATATATATATATATATATATATATATATATATATATATATATTTATAGATTTTATATATATATATATATATATATATATATATATATATATATATATATATATATATAAATATATATACATATATACTCAACCTCTTACTGCAAGACATCTGCAAAAAGCCTGACAAAATGGGGGGATAAATGGCAAACAATAGTGACATATTTGAAATATGTCTGTTATAAGCGTAGGAATTTGCTAGAGTACCACGGTTTGTTTTAACATATATTTTCTGATAGATTTCAGGTCTGAAACACAAATTATTCTCATCATTTACTGATATCAATGCTCATATCATCCCAGTGATTTGTCAGGAAACCCACAACTGTTATGGGAAACAGACTAAAAATATGAGCCACGCATCTGGACAATGTATAGAAATCTGGACAGTGGAGGGTATGACTAAAAGATGGGAAAAAACACTGTGAGCTGCCAACCATTTCACCCAGCACATTTTGAACTACAGTCAGACTAATACAACACTGCCCCAAATCAGCTCTGGGGAATTACTCATGCATTTGCAAATATATCATTCACTACAGGGATGTAACTGTAGGTAAAAGCAGACATTGGTGAGAAATTGCCCACCCACAACCATTTGCACCATAGCCTCAGCAACATACTAGTACCCCATTTGAACACTAGAGTATAACGACTGTTTGAATAAACAAATCCTGATTGCCAGTTACATATTGCACCAACATATACTGCCCCGAGTCACAGTGTACTGGGAATCCTGAGGTGTTACAGGACATTTCTCAGTCTGCCCCTCCAAACATATACAGCTGATAGACCACAGCGGCTGTAGCAGCATGCACAGTCAGATAGAAAAGGATCTATGATGCACACATCTTTCCCTCTCCATGCGGAGCCCAACAAACATTTACACACTACACTGCTAAAGAAAGAAACAAAAGCAGCCAAACAAGGATTTATTCAGTGAAGCACTTTTTGTCCAATTAGTAACCAGGACTTCTTCAGATCTGATGCAACACAATCTTGACAGTCTGGAAACAATGGCCAGACATACATAACTCTCAACTGTACAGATTTCCACAGAATGTCCAAGGTGTGGGGCTATTTTTATGGCCACTGCCTCATAACACTTCTGGGAGTCAGCTAAATCACTGGGATGATATCAGGAGGGAAGTCACTAAATAATGATATACCATACCTCTGAACCTCTTACTGCAAGACATCTGGACAAAGCCTGACATACCTGGGGGACAGAGGGCTGAAAAGAGAGACATATCTTATATAATGGTGTTACAAACTGAAACAGTTGCTGGTGCTACAGGGTTTGTTGCAACATAATAGGTTCATAGGTTCATAGGTAGGTATCAGGCTTTCTGCCCGAAGGCATTTATAAGCCTAGCCAGAATGTGTTTGCTTTCGCCACCCCCTTATATTAGTTCCCTGTGCCTCTGTCCAGCAGAGTCATTGAAGTGATCCCTGGGGTAAACTTTCTGTTTCCCATCCACTCGTCAAGGTTTCTCTTGAAGAGGGTTAGCAAGGTGCTCTGCCTAATGTAGACTGGAATCTTGTTCCAGAGCATGGGAAGTCTCTGGGACAGGAGTCTTTCCCTCCAGCACATCCTATTTATTGTTATGGTGAGGTTTATATCCCTGGAGTGTATGGCTGCAGGGGATATGGTTTTCTTTAGGTGGAGCATGTCCATCATTGCTTGGTTGGACATGGCCTTGTATGTCAGGCAGAGATCACCACTGAGTATGCAACTGACTACAGCTGGAGTTTCTTCAGTTGAGCTGCATAGGGCATCTGCTTGAGGTCAGTGATCCTCTTGGTGAGGTACTTCTGTGGACTTTCCAGTTGTTGCAGGTGTCTTGTAAGGTACATCCCACGTGGGGCATTCTTTGATGGGTCTGCTGAGTGATGCGTAGAGGGGCCCAATAACCTCTTTTGATCTGGATGCAAACCCCTTTTGTGATTAGGTGGGCCACGTAGAAGGATTTTCTAACCACTTTGGCGATGTGATTATCAAAGGAGAGGTTACTATCTACTTGGGTCCCCAGATCCCTTATTACGTCTTCTGTATTTAGGATGCTACCACTTATGTGGTAGTTTGTGGGTACTTTGTTTTTTCCAAAGAGAATGGCTATGCACTTTTTGGCATTTAGCTTGAGGCCATGGTTTTGACACCAGGTATCTGTCTCAGTGAGACCCTTTTGGAGGATGTCTGTGTCAACCAGAGAGTCAATTATAGCCCCTAGTTTACATTCGTCTGCAAACTTGGTCAGCCATAGTCCTCCTGTGCTTGTCTGTACCTCTGAGAAGTATATGCCAAACAAGAGGGGTCCTAGGACTGAGTCCTGGGGAACTCTACTTGTAACTGGTTTAGAGTCAGAACTAGCTCCCACAACTCTTACCATGCGGGTTCTGTCCATGAGCCAGTTGGCAACCCATCTCATGACATAGGGGTTTATATTCAGGCTGGTGAGCTTGTCTATAATACCTGAGTGGGGAATGGTGTTGAAGGCCTTTGCAAGGTATAGGTAGACTATGTGGACAACTTTTCCCTCATCTATAGCCTTGGTAACTGTCTCAAAGAAGTCCACCAGGTTTAGGAGGCATAATCTGCCCTTAACAAAGCCGAACTGGGTAGGGTCCAGTGTTTGGAGGTTCCCAATGTCTCTGTTAATGAGATCCATGATGATGCGCTTGATAGCTTTGCAGACCAAGCTAGTCAGGCTTATAGGGCAATAGTTCCCGGGGTCCTGAGTTTAAGTGTTTGTTTAGGTGAGGGGTCAGTTCATCTTTGAGCTCTTGTAGGACGCAGCCTGGTACACCGTCCAGTCCTATTGATGCTGTGTTTTTGGCTTTGGATAGGGCTGTTTTAACCTGAGTGTCTGTGATTTCAGGGGCTCTACATTCTTCTGGTATAGTTATGGGCCCTTTTGGGGGTGAGAGGGAGGGGTGAAGTTTGCACTGAACCTGTCTGCTAGGATGTTGGCTATATCAGTCGGTTCAGTGTATTTTGTGCCATTCTCCACTAACTCCGAGCAGATCTGAGAATTGCCACTTAGGTTCTTGATATAGCTAAAGAATGCCTTGTGGTTATCTTTGGAGTCCATGGCAATTTTTCTTTCGAAGCTAGCCTTGGACGGTTTTATGAGGGCACGTAGTTTCTTGCTGATACTAATCAGGAATGTCTTCCCTTCTTGGGATTTTACTCTTTTCTGTACTAGTTTCCTCCTTCTATTGTATAGCTTGTTTATGGCGGACTGGTATCCTCTTCTTGGAGGAGTGAGTCTTGGGATAACATGATCCATGCATTCTTGTAGGTGCCCATAGAGTGCATTAGTAAAGGATTTTGCAGCTTGGACAGCATTATCCTTTAGCATGGGGGCTTTGAAGCTTCCCACCGTGGTCTTAAGTAACGTGAAGTTTGCTTTTGAAAAGTTTTTCATGGGGGTTTCTTTGACCGGGGGTGGTGGCAGAATGTGGATATCCAGAGTGATTAGTTTATGGTCAGATCTAATCAGCGAGAGGTTGACCCCCGGTGTGGAACACCAGTCGCCCAAGTTGATGATGACCTGGTCCAATATGTTGTCACCTCTGGTGGGGGTGTTGACCAGTTGATGAGTTTATAAATTCTAGGAAATGATGGGCAAGGGTGTTTGTACTTGAGTAGTTCTCCCAGTTAATGTTTCAGTAATTGAAATCACCCAATATCAATGTATTTGGTAGGACCTTTATGTTTCCCAGTGTTTCCAGGAATGCGGAGTGGGGGTCCTGGGACATGGTGAGTGATCTGTAGCAAGCTATAATTTAATTAGCAGTTTTGCCCATTGTTAGTTGCACATGGGTGATCTCTAAAGCATTGTGCTGTGCCACTAACCTGGAGGCATGGGTATCTTCTCTGAAGGATATGAAGTCTGAAACACAAATGGATGTCAACATGTACTGACTTCAATCCTCATATTATCCTACTTATTTTTCCTAAACAAAAATTGTCTGAGGGACAGACCAAACATAAGAGGCAAACCTCTGGGAATTCTGCAGAAATATGGACAGTTGAGAGGTATGTCATAGACATATCAATGTCAGATATCAAGTTAAAAGAAAATGCATGTCCAGACACACCCAGTTAATCTAGCAATCTTCTATGTGTGTAACAGCAATACTTACTTACAATCTTTACCTAATTCTGGAACTTTGTCCCCCATTTTGTTGGCCTTTCTCCACATTTCTTGTTCTAACAGGTATTTTCACCTACCTTCTGTGAAGCTGTAGACCCCACACCTCCATAATGACCTCCTCACAGTCAAGGAAGGGACATGAACCACACAAATGTCTTAATTATAACAATGGGTTGCTTTGGTATTGGCTAATGGAAAGAAAACACAGTTTCTCTGGATGCAATTAGCAAGTGGGAGACACCAATTGGTACACAGGCCATCACCTGCTCATGAACATTACCAACAAAAGGCAAGCTGCTGCCTATGAAAACAGGTCTGAACCTTTTTACACAAAGACAGACTGCGACTACACAAACCTAAACATTTGCAGTATTCTGAGAACACCCTTCAGCACTATAAGAGGTATGTCAATCAATTAAGCATGTGATAAAATACAGGAGGGGGGGATGCAATAATGTGAAATAGGAAGTTCATAGGTTCATAGATTAGTACTAAGCTAACTGCCCTTGTGAGCCATTGTAAGCCTAACCAATTATCCCTTGTGAGACTCAAACCCTGCACCTTGTGTTTGTAAGGCAAACACCTTAACCATTAGGCCACCCCCCAACCTAAACAGCCTTTGCAGGTCTTGAACCCAGGACCCCTGTACACTATAGTCACAGTAGTTAACCCCTAAGCCATCACAGCTAAGTTAAACAATAGGTCTTAACAAGACTTGCTGGACCCACATGTTGCTGTCCAGCAGCTATGGCCATTCCTGTTGGTCCTGTTTGCAGTAACATAGATCACAACTCTGGCCCCTGAGTCATCCCAGCAAAGGTCATGTATGACTACTACTGGTGTGTCTGTTGTCCAGTACTGACTGTGACACTGCTAGGCCAGCTACCTGTGATGTTGTAAGTATTCATATGTCACCTGTGAATGCTACTCTGATACATATGCTTGTCTTACAAATGTAAGAGACTTATATAGGGTATTTGCATAGTACAGAACTGGCACAGAAGTGTGTGCTGAACTGTATGTTATATACTGAGCTCATGCCTTTCAAATGCCCAGAGTGTTGCAGACTTACCACATGTTTGTCTCATAGTTGTAGTCAATGCCTCATACAGTTGTGTAGTGTCTGGCAAAGCACTATCAATCTAGTAAAGACTGAAGTCATAACATAATAGCATAAATTTGAATGTCATACGTCATATCCTGCGGACAATTCCTGTGAATGCGAAACTGTCTTTGCTAGCAGCTAAGTGTGTTATGGCGAGATTTAAAAAGTGTCACTATTGTTCCTCCTTTGCCCACCATTGATGTGTACCTTTGTACAGATGACTTGCTGTAACAGGAGCTAGGGGTCTTAGCATGAAACCCATATCATTGCAAGTGTACCTTGTCCTGGAGGATGCTGACATTTGTGCAGTCACTGACACTTGGTTTGCAGCTGCAGAAGGCACACTAACCTTGCCAGGTTACTGATCCCACCATACATTTAGACCCCACATGGAGGGCTGCAAAGCCACAGGAGGTGGAGTTTTAAACATTACCATACACATACCCACCTCCAGGCTGGCCAAAGTGTATGACACAGGAGACATCCCAAATGCAGTTAACCATTGGCAAAATACATACTCAAATCATAGCGAGCTACAGACCACCATCCGTGACAATGGACACCCACTACACCTATCTGGGCTTGCTTGAATCTGTCAAGATTCAACCATCTACCCTGCTCCTGGGTGACATTAACTACCCAACCATAGCCTGCATGACTTATTCTACCTGATCCTGAATGCACAGAGATTCCTCGGCTTTGTCAATGTCAATGTATTGGATCAGCTGGTCAGCACTCTGACAACAGGTGGAAATATCCTGTACCTGGTCCTAACCAACATGACTAGCCACTGTAGCACTCCTACAGTGTCATCCCTCTTGGTAAGATCTGATCACATAGCCATCACTGTTGAGATCACCATCTCCCCACCCCCTTGTCAGGGTCAAACAAAATAACCTTTACAAAAATGACTATAAATCTCCTCAGAGCAGGTAGAAGGAGCTTTACAGCCACCGTCCCATCAGTTGGAACTAGCAGTAGTGTCCAAGCCTACATCACAATACTATGTGAGCACTTACATAGTTGTATGGACTCAGCAATACCTGACAGGACAAAATCATCTCCCTCATAGTAGTGTAAACCTCTGTGGTGTACAGCAGCAATACACAAATCCCATAATAGGTGAAAATAATTGCTGTACAGGGCCAAGAAGGAGTAGATGCCAAATTGGAAGCAATGTCACCTTTGTCTGAACAAGCAAATAAGGTCACAGGTGAATTCCCTTAAGGTTGACTTTGAGTGCAAACTGGACACATCCACCAAGGCCAATCACAAGACCTTCCTCATATATGTCTGCAGTCTCAAAGGCAACACCCAAATCTACTCTGTAGAGGTGGTCAATGACACCACATACACATACACCATAGATATAGCCAATCTGCAGACAGGTTAAGTGTAAACATCACCCCCTGTCCCCCCATCAGTACACATGGACATGCACAGCACCTGCCCTCCCCTCATCATCAGGAAGCAGGTCCATAATGCCCTCTCAAAGGCAACAAACTGAAGTCTCCATGGGGCCTGATATCATCCCTAGTTGCATCCTACATGAACCCAGGCATGAGCTCTCAGCTCCATTACACACTGTAGTCAACCAAAGCCTGGGCACCAGTGTCATCCCATCTGCACAGAGGACAGCCACTGTCATCCCTCTACACAAAGTTGGAGCAGTCAACTGACCCTGCCAATCATATGCACATCAGCCTAACTAGCCTTATCTGCAAGGGCATGGAAGGCATTGTCAAGGACCTTATAAACAGGGACATCGGCAATCTCAAAATGCTTGAGCCCACACAGTGTGGTATTGTCAAAGGGAGATCAGGCCTGTTAAACCTCGTCAACTTCTTTGAAGCGGTCTACAAACACAAGGATGAGGGGAAGATGGTGCACACTGCCTACCTTCACCTAGCCCAAACCTCTCACAGTAATCCCCAGGTGGCCATAATACATAAACCTACACAAGGTAGGCATCATCCTGTATGTTACCAGATGGGTAGCTAACTGGCTCAATGATAGTACTCAAAGTAGTGGAAGCCGCCTCTAGTAGTCGACTCGTACAGAGCAGTGTACCCCAAGGATCAGTCTGGGGGCCTCTACTGTTTGAGATATACATTTTAGAGGTACAAGCCAAAACCAGTGGTCTGTGGCTGATCAGGTTTACAGATGACTGCAAGCAAGCCACTGTCTTACATTCCCCTACTGATGTGATTATCCTCCAAGAGGCCCTTACCTAAATTAATTACTGGTGCTAGAAGCATTGTCTCAAACTGAATGCCAGGAGATGCATCATTCTCCCTCTTGTGGTAGGTGTCATCCACACTAATTATGACAGTAATAACAATGTACTGAGCATGCAGTCAGTTGTGAGGCAACTTGTGCACCAAGGTTGATAGCACACTGACAGTTTCCCACCCCATTGGCACCATTGTATGGAAGTCTGTCTAGATGGCCCACCTCACAGATATGGGTATGTCATCCAGGAACCAGGAGGCCACAACATCCCTGTAATCCACCCTTATCAGACGCATTAACGAGTACAATGGCTCCTTTGGCATGTACCTTGACAAGCAAATGCAGCAGTTACAGAGACCACAGAGGTTCCTGACCGGGCAAATCCAGGGTCTGCAACACCTATCCTATACAGATAGGCTGAAAGCCCTGACCCTCTACTCAGTCTCATACAGACTGATCATAGGCAACCTGTGTCTGGCATACAAGGCCATTTCCAAAACAGCCTTGATGCATTTCTGCATATCCGTAAGACAAACCCCACTCATGCAACCTGCACGCAAGGCCATCACCTGGTCTGTAATATGAATAGTACTTGTGGGAGGGATAGTTTAGTGTCCCACACAATACACTGTCTGTAAAATACACTCCCTCCCCATGTCTAGCAGAGTACCAGTATAGCCCTCTTGAAGAAGAAGCTGGGCAACTGCATGAGAAATGGAAAAGACACCCCTGGGATCCTGCATGTGTCCCAGCTGGACAGGGAAAACAGATGCTGGCTTTGAAGGGACATGGGCAAAAGTCTGGGCTAGGCTTACTAGGACATCTTAGCCAATAGCCTAGTATCATCCTATGAACCTATGCACCTAGTACTTTACATGTTTCCTGTGTATATTGCAGACTGTTCTGCAATGTTGTCTGAAATGAATCCCTGTGAGTCTGAACTGTGTATGTACTGCATTGATAGAGTACTAACCTTGGTCCTTCATTAGTTATTATCACATATTGTTAAACCTTTTCATTGTGTCTGGTCTGTATAGCAGTAAATCAGCTCTTACAGTACTTGCATATGTACTTGGTGACACTGTATATCTCACACCAATAGCCTTGGTCTTGGTCACACTTACCAGTCTGCTAATAGGCCCATCACACAATAGAATTTGTCAGCCTTTGTTGAGGGCTTTACAGTAACTGTTATAGAGATGGATTGTGGCAGTCAGAACTACTGTAAAGTCTGGCCTGAAGGGCCTATAGGTAGCAAACTGTGTCAGACTTTACCAGGTGTGTGTGTGTGTGTGTGTGTGTGTGTGTGTGTGTGTGTGTGTGTGTGTGTGTGTGTGTGTGTGTGTGTGTGTGTGTGTGTGTGTGTGTGTGTGTGTGTGTGTGTGTGTGTGTGTGTGTGTGTGTGTGTGTCAGCAAACATTATACTGCAGGGTATTCATTTACATATGTTGTCTTCCCCTCGCAGGTGAACATGAGGGCTGGTGTCTCTCCCTCTCACAACCTGATGTCAGTGTCTTAGAGGACTCTGATGATGATGGTGGTCATAGTGAGGCACAGGTGGGGTTGTCAGGGGCTATATCTGTGCCATTGGTTGGTATCCCACTTTCACCCACAATGTTCCCGCACACAGTCAGTATGCCCACACATACCCAGTCCTCAGCACCCACAGATAATGGACAGTTGGAGTGTGGAGACTATGGCAAGTGTGAGTGTAGACACTAGCCATATCCAGAGAGCAGGTGAGGTCACACACAGGCAAATGGACAGGGGTGCTCGACGGAGGACTGCTGCCCATCAAGCCTCTGTCACAAGTGTCACGGCAGGTGTCACCAGATGCATGTTATGGTCCATCATGGAGGCACAGGCATGTACTAACTGCAACACCAGACAGATGCACAGGGTCATGAATGTAGTGCTTCCTGCCATGCATGATGACCTACACAGCATTTGTGATGCCATATGTCATTTTGCCGATGTCGAGGATAGATGGTGGGGTGAGACATTGTCACTGCTTGACTGTGCAATGTCTGTGCTTGAGCATGTGGTGGGAGTAGGACATGGTGATACCAGTGCCACATCCCTGTTATCTATACCATCGATGCAAGGACATGCTGTTATGGGTCTGATGTACAGGGTGAATATAGTACAGTGTAGTAATGTAATACTGTGTAAGGTTCTGTCTGCTGGCAGTAGTTATGGGTACACATCGAGGTGTATGTACCTTTTTAGCCATGATGTATTATTGCTGTTATTACTGCTGACTGACTGTAGTGTCACGTACTATATTCTGTTTGTATTCCAGGTGTCTATGTGTTTGCAGGCTGTGGGGCTGTTGACAGTAGCAATGATGAGTATGGCAGAGTGGAAACACAGTGACCTTTTCATAGCTAAGGTACAGCTGTATATGTACATGTTTACCAGGTGTGTTTACATGCAACAGTGTGTGAGGAACAATTGGGAGGACAATGTGACCTTGCATACATACCCCTTGACACAGCCAGCTAGCCCTCATGCATGTCACCTGGGTGTTCTTAGTACCACAGGCTCATACATACAGATGAGGTTACTTGAGTACTGGCACTAGATGACTCACAAGCATAGCCATTACTTTAACCACAACAGGTTCACCTTATCAGCACCTGTTGCCCCTGGCATTTCTGTCCCATCCACTCAACCTTGATGCAGTTGATGAGGGTATGCATGATACCATGTATGACAGGTTTGGGGTATATATTCCTGACACAATTCAGCCTCTGTTAGTCTAACCTGACAATCACCAGCATGTCTGTCTGCTATCTCATATGCATGTCTGGCCTTTCATGCTGGTAGTGCACACAGAGTCATAGTCCTGTACATGGGGCAGCTGTTGAAGGGCTGAGCACAGCCCCTACCAGCCCAGTCTTACAAACAATAGTACTAGATACATAACACAAATACAACAGAGGTAATGTAGTGTTGCAGTATCTGCCACTACTATTCAAGTGGGTGACAATTTCAGGGGCTGTTATGATTGCCAATGGTGGGCTCAGAGACCCATAACATGATAGAACCATCACACACACACACACACACACACACACACACACACACACACACACTGCTGCAGGGGGACATGCATTGAAACACACATGCACATAGTGGTGACACTTCTCAGAGTAGATGACCTACCCATTTATTTATGTACAATACACAATGATATGACCATTGCATGCACTACAGTGGCTTTGTGTTTGACACTGTGTAACTGTGCTTGTAAGGAGGATGACATCTGTATGGGCTGAAACTAGGTTGGCAATGGGGGAGTTCACAAGGTGCAAGAGGCACACAAAATGGTATAACCATCACATACACACAGTAAAGCAGCCACAAGGGATGTGCACACAGAAACACAAACACAGTTGCCAATAGACATATTAGTAACCCTACATATGCACTTGTATGTACTATAGTGCTATGTACACATGGCATGCTCCACATAGGTTATATGCTTGGGACATGGCATACAACCTCTTACAACAAGTAAGCTTGCAAATGCCTTCATGGATAGTAGGATAACCCACCAGAAATAGTGAATTTTCTCATCTCATCTACTGCCCCTACACACCTGGACAAGTGATAGTGTGACAGACTTTGTATCAGCATGATGTGTCAGTCAGGTACGATGTCTGATGCTGGCATGTGTATCACTACAGTAAATGTGACATATTTGGCAATGATATCACAGGAATGCTCATTGTTAGGGGACACAGACCACGTATAGGTTGCAAACATCTGGATATTCCATGTACATCTGTAGAGATGACTGGTATGGGCTGTATAGTGTAACATGGTGCACATGAGGCAGATGTCATTAACAGGCTCTTTAAATTAATGCAATGGGTAGGGGGTCAACAGGCCTTAAAATGGTATAACATACACACATAGCCACAGGGAAAATGCTTCACACACATTACTATAGCTGTCAGTATTGAGATTAGAAAACACTATCTAATTATTTGTACTATAGTATTATGCAGTTATTGTACATGCCACAGAGCTTAGAGGGATGACAAGTGGATACAGGTACTTCTAAGGTAAATGACATCAACAAACCTTGTAAAGTAGGGCAATAGGAAGTGTACTGGGTGGTATAAGCCACAAAATAGTATAACCCACACCCCCAGTGGATATAATTCTCACCCAAACACATACAAGGAGAGTATGATTCTCTCTCACACACACACACACACACACACACACACACACACACACACACACACACACACACACACACATGCACATGCGCACACACACACACACACACACACACACACACACACACACACACACACACACACACACACACACACGCACACACACACACACGCACACACACGCACACACACACACACACACACACACACACACACACACACACACACACACACACACACACACACACACACACACACACACACACAGACACACACACACACACACACACACACACACACACACACACACACACATTTGCCAGAACTCAGAGTAGTGCTCCTACATAACTAGTTATTTATACTATACTGTTACATAGTTATTACTTATGCCACAGAGCCTATAGGATTGAGGGTTGTCCAAATGTACTTCTAAGAGGAATGACATCAGCAGGACTGCTAAAGTAGGGCAATGGGAGGTGTTGTGGGTGGGAAAGTCCTACAAACATTTGCCAGAACTGAGATTAGAGCCCATGCCTATTTAGTTATTTATAGTACATTGTTATGTACGTATTACACAAGCCATGGAGCTTAAAGGACTGAGAACTGCCCAAAGGTACTTCTAAGAGAAATGACATCAACAGGACTGCTAAAGTAGGACAGAGGAAAGTGCTGTGGGTGGGAAAGTCCTCAAAATACTTTATCCTACAAACATACACACTTACAAACACTTACACATACACACACACACACACACACACACACACACACACACACACACACACACACACACACACACACACACACACACACACACACACACATTTGCCAAGACTGAGATTAGAACCCCTGCCTATCAAGTTATTTGTATTGCAGTGTTATGCAGTTAATGCATGCACTACAGAGCTTATAGGGCTTTCAAGTGTCCAAAGGTATTTCTAAGATGAATTATATCAGCAGGACTGCTAAAGTAGGGCACTGAGAAGTGTACTGGTTGGGAATGGCCTAAAACTGTTTCACCTACAAACTCACATACACACACGCACACACACACACACACACACACACACACACACACACACACACACACACACACACACACACACACACACACACACACACACACACACACACACAAACTTACATTTGCCTGGATTGAGATTAGAACCTCTATCTATTCAGTTATTTGTACTGTAGTGTTACGCAGTTATCCCATGAGCTACAGAGCTTATAGGGCTGATCAGTGTCCAAAGGTACTTCTAAGGTGAATGACATTAGCAGATCTTGTGAAGTAGGGCACTGGGAAGTGTACTGAGTGGGAACGACCTCTTAATACCTAAACCTACAGACACACACACACACACACACACACACACACACACACACACACACACACACACACACACACACACACACACAAAGACAGGTGATGTGATATTACAACCCCCACCTCAGTACTATTACACAATGGTGCTCACCTTCATGCTGGCACGTGCGACTGGTTATGACAGGTATGCCACTGTCTACAGCAGGACATCACTCTATGCCATTCAAAATATCCCTGTGTATGACTCACTCTTTGTGTGTGTCTCTCTGTGTGTCTCTCTCTCTCTATCACTGTCTGTTTCTCTCTTTCCCACATCTATGTGTGTGTGTATGCTTGACATATTATCTGTTGCTCATATATATGTCTGTGTATCACACACAACAGATGCAGATATATCACATATGGGCCACCTGCAGCTTGCTGAGGGTAATCCTGTCTGATGGGTGTGTGTAGAGATAGTTAAGGTGTACATAGCTGTCTGTATCAAAGACATATATAAACAATACAGTTATATAGTCCAATGTGGGGTCCAACTTGGGCTGTAATTCTTTAAGTGTATAAGCATGCCCAGTATGACCTTCTATAGTAAAAGTGGGACTCCATTCCAGAGGTAGTTGTACTCCAGTCTGGAGTTTTGTGTGCTACAGCCATAACTCTCAAAAGTAAGCAGGAAGTTGCTAGAGTTACAGGGTTTATTTTAGCAGATGTTATCTGACATATCTGACATCTGACACTGAAATGTATATTGTCATTACCTAGTGACAGACATCCTCTGATCATCACAGTGCTTTACCACAAAAATACAAGATGTATGGTGCACAGACCAATATTATGAGCCAACCTATAGACATTCTTGCCCAATCTGGCCAGTTGAGAGTTGTGGCTACAGCCTATTGACTGATGAAGCTGTGTAAACAGTCCACCAACTTGGTGATATACTGGCTGGGGATCTCCTGCTTGTGTGGTATTCTTCTTACCTGAAAAGTCATATCATAGTCCATACCTCTCAACTGTACAGTTTTTTGCAGATTGTCCAGATGTTTGTCTAGAAGTTTCCTCCAGTCTACATAAACTTGTGTTTTTATGGCAAGTTAGTTGCGAATAATTAAAAACTGAAGTTACAAAATAATGACAGACATTAGTATTTCAAACTTCATAACCTTCAGACAATTTCTGCTACTGCAAAACCCGTTATTCTACCAACTTTCTCAATTTGTAAGAGCAATATTTACATCATGTGCCTATCATTGGGCCTTTCTCTCACTTTTATTTATGACCTTGTCCAGATGTCTTGCTGTCAGAGGTTGAGAGGTATGGGTATGGGTACAGAGTGCATTCTACTGAGCAGAAATGTCCATTATATGTATGTAGTATATTCCGGATAGCACTGTGACTTCCACGTATGTCAATGGCAGAGCAGTACAGATTAAAGTGGTGAACCACTGACCGACAGATGTGTATAGGTTGATAAGTTGATATGACATTAGTACACTATTGGCCCTGTAGCCCTTGTAACCCACGCAGATGAGAGTTGAGCCCATGTTAAGACATGTCAGCACCCGGAGCCCCTGTCTAGCAGAGACACAGGTGGAATCACAGGGCTGTATTTTCTGTTTCCTATGCACTTATACAGGGAGCACATCACTAGTGATATTGAGGCACTTGGCTTGATGTGGACATGGAGTGTATTCCACAGATGGGGGAGTGTGTGGGACACATAGGTGTCACACCAACAAGCCATACTGATATCACAGACCAGGCTGATGCTGCACCTACAGGTTGATTGAGTGAGTCTTGACTTCCACATATGCAACAGTCCCATCAAGGCAGGGTCTGGATTGCTTTGTATGCCAGACAGGGGTCACCTCTGCAGATTTTGTATGGAATGGGGTAGAGGGACAGTGCTGTTAGCCTATCTGTATAGGATAGGTGTTTGTGGTCCTGTATTCTCCTGGTGGAGAACTTCTGTAGTATTTCCAGCTGCTGCACGTGCTGTGCGAGGTATATGCTGAAGGGGGTGTTGAGCAAAACAATTGGTCTCATAAGGTTAGCATACATAGCTCTGATGACTTCTTTGTCCCTGGATGTGATTCCCTTACATTTGAGTTGTCCCATCTATGAAGCTTTCTGTACAACAGGAGCAAAATGTTGTTCAGACATCAGGTTACTATCAACCTGGGTGGCCAACTGCCTCAATACTGATTGTGTATAAAGGACAGTGTTGTTACTGTGATACTATGTGGAGAAATCAGTCTCCCCAAAGTGAATGATGATGATGCATTGGCAGGCATTCAGCTTGAGGCCATGTTTCTGGCATCAGACATTTGTTTTGGTGAGACCCTCTTGTAGGACATCCACATCACATTGGATATTGATGACTGTTCCCAGCTTGCAGTCATCTGCCAACTTGGTCAGCCATGGGCCAGTGTTTTTGGCCCGCACCTCAGGGATCTATATCCTGTATACCAGAGGCCCTCAGACCGGTTCCTGGGGTATGCCACTCATTATGGGTGTACTGTTTGAGCTGGCTACCCCTTTTATGATTATGTGGGTTCTATCAATGAACTAGTTTGATACTCACCTGGTAACATATGGATTGCTGCCTAGCTGACAGAGATCATGTACTATGGGCAAGTGGGAAATGGTGTGTAAGGCTTCGGTCAGGTCATAGTAGCCAGAATGCAACATCTTTCCCTCATCCATGCCTTTGTTGACTGCCTCAGGGAAGTCATCCAGAGATCACTGACATACCTCTCCTGAGGACGGTAGACTGTGTAGGGTAATGTATTTGGATTTTGCCAATGTCCCTATTAATGTGATCCACAATAATCCATTGCATGGCCTTGAAGATCAGGCTTGTTAGGCTGCTGGGTCTTTCATTTCCTGGATCGGTGAACACTCCACCTTGGTGTAGAGGGATGACAGTGGCTGTCTGCCATTCTGCTGTGACATAGACTCAGGCTTTGGGTGTGTAGGGTGCATAATGATGCTGTCAGTTCATCCCTGGGTTCATTTAGTTTACAGCCTGGGTTGTATTCAGGTCCCATAGAGTCTGTCCTCTTGACTTTGAGACGGCAGTAATTCCCTGCTCCCTAGTGATAAGGGTTGGGTATTTAGGTACTGGGGATGTCCTGCATTCCTGATAGGGGGCAGAGGGGAGACATTTCCACTGAATCTGTCATCCAGTGGAGTGGCTATATCTACAGCATTTGTGTATGTGGTGTCCTTGACCACCTGTTCTGCACAGATCTGGGAGCTTCCTTTGGGAATGCAGATATATGTGAGGAAGGCCTTATAATTGTCTGTCTTAGATGTGGGCAATTTGGACTCAGAGTTGCCTTTAGTGGATTTCACTGCTGCTCTTTGTTCAGGTTAAGGGGTGATTACTTCCAATTGTGTACCTGCTCCTTCATGGTCCTGGACAGCAATGTTATCCTTTTGTTATATAGTTACTTTATTGCAGATGTTTGCGCACAGGTTTGCTCTCCTTTGCAGACGGTGATGATGTCCTGTCAGGTATTCCTGATTCCATGAATCTCTATCTATATGCTGGCATGCTAGTTTTGTCTACATTTGGAGGTTGGTGCCTGTTCCTCTACTGGGGTAGATGGCTGTTCAGCTGTTTATACCATCCCTCTGGTGGTTGTGATCAGCTTGTGGGACATTTTCCTTTCACCAAGGCTAAAGATGGTTCAGGAGAGATGGTGATATGACATGTGACCGCTTTTCTGTCGGATCTTGCCAGGGAAGATGATACTGTAGGGGTGCTGCAGTGATTGATCGTGTTGGTTACTGCCAAGTCCGATATAGGTATCACATCTTGTGGGGGTATCAAGTGGCTGTACCAAGGATGTAACATTGATAAGATGGGGGCATCTCTGTGCATTTCTGTTCTGGCATGGTTGGATTCCCAATAAATGTTTGGGTAATATATGTCAGCCAGGATCAGGGTGATGGGTGGAATCTTGATAGATTTATAGAAGGCAAGATATGTGGGGTGGGTGTCCTGAATCAGATATGTTGGCCTGTAGCTACATATAATTTGCATAGGGGTCTTGTTGACAGTTGACTGCACTTGAAGTGTCTCGTGTGTGTTAGACTGTTTGACCAGCCTGGAGGTGTGTATCTGTCTAATATATATTTATACTCCACCTCCTTTGGCTTTGCTGCCCACATTTTGGGGTCTGGCTGTGGGATAGGATGAGTGGTCAGGTAAGAATGGATTTCTCTCTACAGCTGTTGGCAAGGTTTCTGTGAGTACGGAAATGTCACCATCTTCCAGGGTTACGACTGCTTGCAATGAATGCATTTTCCTGTTTAGTCTCCTACTGTTTAGTGGCATCGCCTTTAATTTGCATTTTGTTGAGTGTTTTATGTTGGTAGTATGGACCCCATGACTTTCCCTGAAAAGGCACTATGCCAGAGGCCTAAAGGCCAAGTGAGACAGATGCAGGCCATCTCTAGCAAGGCAGTGTGGTCTATCAATCATATGTTCCCAGGCTGCCAGGCGGTGGATCCCCTGGGATGACACCAGTAAGGGAGACAAGTGTTACTGACAATCATTGTCTGTTTGTATTGAGCCATTATTCTGGGTAACAGCAGACTGCTGCTCAAGGCTAGGTACATACCTGCATGGGACACATATTCAGCAAACTGAATCATGTCTGTCTTCCTATAGTCCAGGGAGGTACATCTGACATTGTTCACACCTCCATGGACTAGGTCAGAGTGATACCTGTACCCATTGTGGGGTGACTTGAGTGTATGTGTGATATGACAGATTATGGCACCTGACAAACAAGTGACCATGACTTTCTCCTTATCCTACCTGGTGAGAGGCACATCTGTTTGTCTCCCAGTGGAGTCTTCTATGAGTAATATGTTGAGTGTATGGTAAGGCCTTAGTGTTTGCAAGACCCTGGTGTGTGGACTCTGCATGGTCTGTGGTGTGTTGGTATGTGGAGTTCTCATGTGTTTTTGCCTTTGAGTTGTCCTTTGGATTTTTCTTTTGTTGCGGACCTACACTTACATAGGTGTGTGTTGTGTATCTGCAGGTGATGTTTACTGATGCCATACACTGCATGGCACATGTGTTACTGCACAATTTGGTCTGGTGTGCACATCATTCTCCATTTGTCTGGCCAGTGGTTCCCCTTCCCCTTATGTGTGTCTCTTTGTCCTTCTGTAGTTACAGGCTTTACCCACAGTGACTGCTTTTATGTATTTGTAATTCTGGTGTGAGCAGGGTAAATGCCGTAACATCACTCACAAGGTTATGTATTTCACACCTCTAAGCATACCTGTTTAGCACCCTATATTTGCTGTGGTCCTCAGATGGTTTGTGTTACTATATGTCATTATGAGGCTACATGTTGGCCTAGCTGTCAAACCGTCACAGACTAACATCTGGACAGGCACATATATGACAGTCAGACAAAGCACACATGGGTCCAGGGTGTTAATACTGTTCTACCAAACATAGGCAGTTGGGAGACCAGTTTGGTACTTGCTTGCTTTCTCTTATGGGTAAGATGTCTACTTCTCCACTGTCTGCCATTGATGTTTTGACATGACCCTTTCTTGTTTTGCAAATAGTTGGCAGGCAAATGCAATGTTAGGACAAGCAGAACAGATATACAAGGCATACTTGTGCTCCTTCTGTGACAACCTGTCATTCCAGGGTTATGGATGTTGGCCAGTGACATGTTGTCAGTGCTGACACAGTAAGTTGGCAGCCTTTTATAACCTGGCATTACACTGACTTTCAGGTAACTGCTGTCCTACTAGGCACCATACCTCCTGACTTTTAGAGCCAGACATCTGGACAAAGCCATAAGTAATTTGGGTACAAAGGCCTACATATAGGGACCATTGTTAACTATTGGCCTTACAAGCCTAGAATGGTGATACAATAACATACTTTGCATTAACATGCATTTTTCTAAATGGTATGAAGTCTGAAACTACACTCTGTCATTATTTTCTGATCTTAGTCTTTTGTGATTTGCCAATAATTTGCCAAGAAAACCACAATTTCATGGAAAACAAACCATAAATATGATGCAAACCTCTGGACATTCTGCAAAAAGACTCTACAGTTGAGAGGTATGCTAGGCACTCTGTAGGTTACTCCGAGCTGTGTACTGTCCATATGTGTGGCCCCCTGTCCCTGACCTGTCCAGCTTTCCTGCACTAACAGATATTGACATCTGAACAGTGTGTACAACTCCTACAGTAGCTGTATTTGACATGCAAAATAGTTGGCACTGCAGTTCTTGGAACATGGACCCTGTCAATCTCAATCACAGTACTTTACCTAGGCCACTACTCCACAACAGCCAGGAGTAAGTGCAGGCCACATTCTGACAGTATTAACCACACATATACATATCTCATTGACTCCTGCATATTGTGGACATGCAACAAGTTATCAAGTTGATTTGGACAGCCCTGGGAATGTGTGCACTGCTGCTAATACCATACAAACATTAATGTTACTGTATTTCTATGGGAATATGGGTGATTGTGGGGAGGCACACCTGTCAACTGTCCACATTTGTACAGACTGTGCTGATGTTTCCTTTACATTTTGGTTCCATTTAGCATAGTATTGTGCCTGGCTTGGAGAATACAGGCAAATCACTAAAGACCACAGGTTAGATTATAATGGCAGACATTTGGGTTTCAGACATCTTACCCTTTAGAGCCTTACTGCAACTGTAAGACCTGCTGTGATATCACTGTGTAAGTCTTTATGGGAATATTTTATCAATGGCTCCATTTGTGGGCCTTTGTCAGACATTTCTTAATGGTTTTCTATGGCTGACTTGCTGGGTGAGCCTGAGGGGTGAGTATGGGACCCCTACATTGACATTCCTGCATGTGACCTATGACCCCCAGTTAGTTAGCCCCCCTAATATATATATATATATATATATATATATATATATATATATATATATATATATATATATATATATATATAGTTGATGGAGTGATAGCCCTTGCGGTTGACATAGACTATACCCTCTTCACCCAGTGGTGCTTTGATGTGGATGTGTGTGCAGTCTATGGCACCCAGTACCTCTGGATAGTCTGCTACACAGTGGAAAAGACACATATTGCTGGTCTTCTCCTCATGGGTGCTGGGGAAATATATGTGCTCACCAGCATGTGTTCGCATGACATCCAGGAACTGGTGGAGTACCCTGGATGCAGATGCCTGTGAGACCCCCTTGATGTTCCCAGTATGTCTTTGGAAGGTACCTGTAGCTAGTATTCTTAAAGCCACACATACCTTGGTTTCAACGGGTCTATATGAAGGTATCGAATGGACTAAATAGCGAATGCTATTTACTCGATCCGATACTGTCGAAATGGCAAAATAGCGAAGTCACGGAACATCAAATTTTTTCCCAGGGAAATAATTCAGTGGGCCGTCTTCGGGACTTTGCCATTTCTTCCACTATGGTGCAATCTCAGAGTTGGTATATTTAAGTAGGGGGGTATAGGGGGGTGAAGCCCCCCAGTTACATTTGTGTTTAAGTTTATTTCATTTATTTTTTTTTTTTACGGAGCAGCAAATTTTTTCCCTGGGAAAAAATTTGCTGTTTCGTTTGTTCGATATTTTGGTGTTTTGATATTATCGGTACGATGAAATAGTGTACGCTATTTACATCGTACAATAGTATGATATAGACGTGTTTCAACTGGGAAGGGTTTCCCTCTGTTGGCTTTGGGTCTGAGGTGAGGCCGGCATAGCTCAGTGATTTGTTGAAGTAAGTCCCTGTCCACCGTGTAGCACTCTAGTATCTCCAGATCATGTAGCCCCTAGTAGGTTACCCTGGGTCTGAACACTCTTCTCCTCCTCCTCAGTTTGGTACAGTTGTCAGCATTGTCCTCCTCACTGCCCTCAGTCTCTAGCAGATACTGATGTATCAAAGCGACAGCAGCCGCTAACATTTTGTCAGTTAAAATTCCTGTGACAGCAATGGTGCAGGGTTTGTGAGAAAAATGGACTGAAAGGTGGTTGCATACTTTATTCTGTTGTGCTGCAAATGCTGCTTGCGTGATTGTCTGACTATGATACATTACACCTGCCAGCAATATTATTTGTACTTGAGTGCCTTTATTCTGCTATTTTCCATTTTTTGTCTTCACATTTCCGCCCCTACTAAGCCCCATGGTGCACTGCGCAAACCTGCTACTCAAATATAAACACTTCTGCTATTTCCTTTTTGTTTTTTTTTTCTCTGTTTCAGCCCTGTGGCACATCGTGCAAACCATTTCAACAAGTGTACACATTGCTGAGCAGAAAGGCCCTCCCCTGGACACGAACATGCTTCTCATTTCTTGAAAGAGCTAAGCATAGCACCCCCTTGCTTAGCTGTGCTTAGCTGAGTGCAAATAGGAGCCACAGAGCTCTAATATGCTTGCACCAAGCATGACATGTCCCCTTTTCATGGCAGCTGCTTCTCCTGCTTACACCACCACATTATAGCTCCTACATGGTTAGATGCACGTGGAGACAGTCTCCCATTTTGCTATTCAATAAATTTAGCTCATTTGCATACCCCACTGCTTTAGACCATAGTTACCCCAGTACTCTGGAGCCTATGTCCTTAGCTAGCGCTGTTACCTGTTATTGTTTTGGTTCGGCATGCTACCCACTACTCGTTTATGCTCCGCTGCACTCTGCTTAAATGGCCAAAATTGATCAAAAAAATATTTTGGATTTTTATAATTTTGAAACACTTTTGCATGCCAATGGCTATATGTTTGGCCATTGGCATGCCTAATACTCATAATACATGCTTTATTTTGAGCTGTTATGCCCCAGTTATGATTTTTGCAGACGTGTACATGGTTAGTAACTGAATACATTTCTGCAGCAGACACGGCTGTAAAATGGATGCCTGTCTGCTTACTGAATTGCTAATTCACCTCATTTGCTTGGTTTTTACCAGCAAATGAGGTGATTAGCATTATTTCATTGCATCCATGTCAGAATAGTGCTGGGAGGTTCATGTACACCCCCAGTCTTTTTTATTGGATCGCTCGACAGCCATATTCTGTGCTATAGCAGCTACACTATTCAGACATGGAGAATTGCTCCGTGTAAGCTTTATTGAATCCCAGCCTATATGATTATATAACAGTATACATGTGCTGCAAAATGTACTATCAATAGTGGCATATGCAGGTAAAATAAAATATGTTTAATATGCATTATATTTACCAGTAAGAGTGTCAACCACAGCTGCAATGAATATTATAACATTGTAATATGCTCTGTTGGTTCTAGCATTTTGCTTGGAAAGCTAATTTATGTGTACATTTATTAGTGTTTTGTGTTAGAACTGTGTTGTAGTAGTATTGATGTACTAAACTCTAGAAAAGTTGAAGATGTTCTTTATGTTGATCATGGCTGAAGTAGTCTAAGCTGTTTGGGCTGTATCCTGCAATAGATATAAGAGCTGGTTAGCTTCCAAAGCTTCAGGGCACCTTGCCCTAACCCAAACCATTAGTTAGCTTGAGGTGAGATTACTAAAAGTGAGGTTTAGGTGCAAAACCATTCATAGCTCTCATGCCACCACTGAGAGTGTTGCTCTGCGAACTTTCAAGGATCAATGGTCAGCTAACACTGTTTCATTACTGTGCAGATAAGTTCCATTTGGGGAAAAACCTTGCACTTTATATTTTCTGACAGAAAACTTAATTTATCTGTAAGTTATTCATGTTTAGCTATGAAAAAGTGTTTTTATTGATTGTTGTGACTTTTGTTTACTTTTAAATGGGACAGTCACTTTTTTATGGTAAAAAAGTGGTTAACACATTTTAAACTTCTTTTTTGGTTGAGAAACTGGTGTTATTTTCATTTTTGGGGACTGGGGTAAGAGTTTAAAATGCTTGTTGCTGTGTTTTATTGGAGAAAAAGTCAGTTTTTACAGTTTTTCCATTTTGCTAACTTTTGCTGCTAACATTCCACAGGAATCAGGCACGTTTTCAACATAACCATAAAACAAATAATCCAAAAGTATATCCAAAAGGTACCAAAAATCAACTAGCAAACACAAAAGGTACCCAGGTCTGGTGAAACAATGAAGTAACAGAAAGTAGTCATGTAAAATGCTTTAATCCAAATGTAAATACTGTAATCATGAACAAATCAACAAAAAAAATCAATGCCTCCAATATTACGTTCTCGTTTGAAAAGACTTCATCAGATGTGGGAGTCAGCACAGACAGCAGACTAAGGGAAGCTCCTGCAGGTTGGGACTATACTGTCTGTGCTTACTCCCACATCTGATGAAGTCTTTTCAAACGAAAACGTAATATTGGAGACGTTAATGCTTTTTTTTTGATTTGTTCGTGATTATAGTATTTACTTTTGGATTAAAGCATTTTACCTGACTACTTTCTGTCGTTTTATTGTATGACCATAAAACAGCTTACTGGTTCTTCAGTTCTACGTTCTTCAGCTGCAAAAAGAAAAAGTTTGTTAATCAGCCATTGCCACCACAGCAGTCTGATAATATGTCTCAGCCACATGTGATGGGTGACTCTGCTGTGGCCAAAGCTGATTGCTCAGACCACTCTCCTTTTTCCTTGGGTCCCACTGGTGTGGTCCCTACAGCCATTATGGATTGGGAGTTAGACATATCCTATCCAGCTGTTAGTGTGCCCTTATTTGTTAAGGCAGACCCACTCTTGTTGGTCCTTTCAGAAGGGGCAGAGAGTGCCTCTCTACTTAGCGAGAAAGCTATGTTCATCCCTACTGAGATAACTGTTGGCAATTCTGGGTCTTTTTCTTCAGAAATTCCTGTCACAGAAAATAAATATGTCTTCTCCTTTTCCGGTGGTTATGGATAGGGGTAATTTATTGAGGGTTAGTGCAGACTCTTGACCATTCATGTATGTCTGTTTCTGGTAGAAGAAAAGGGGAGTGTTCATTTTCTAAACATATCCAAGAGACGGAACCTCAAAATGAATGTGAAGGGAAAAATGACGCTTTGTCTCTGCAGATTTCTGATTCAGATTTTGAGGAGAGCATGGCTTTTGCTAATCCCTTTGAAGGACTTTTTTTCTATGCCTGTTTCTAGGATGAATCAGTTGTTTCAATGGGAAAACAGTGATGTTTCTCAGTCCCTCAGAAAATATTATGATTTCTTATAAATTTCCAGAACTTTCTCGTATCCTTCCTGTTCTCTGTGCTTTGAAGGATGTTTTTGTCATAGTCTGCAATTTCCCTGACAGTCAGCCTGCTGCCCCTAAAAAGGCAATATATATTATGCAAATTAACCTCAGTCCTGTAAGTCTTTATACAGTCATCCTATGTCTGACTCAGCAGCTATTACTTTAGTAATCCCAGCTGCTGCTAAATATTTAGTAAATACTAATCCCACTCCTGACAAGGATGGGAAGGCTTTTGATAAGTTTGATAAAAAAGTGTATCTTGTTTTTAGAATTCTCTCAACTGTCAAGATCAGAAGGTGAAGTTTATGCTTGCCACTTTAAGAATATGAAGACTATTGTGGCATCTGTTGCCTCTTGAGTGGAGAAATCTTTGTGTAACTTAGTCTGTTTTGTTTTTCATGTCACTGTCCACTGTTTAGGATGTACATATAACTGCAGATGCCACTTCCATGGCTACTGTCACTGTTAACTATTATGAAGAGGTTTGCCTAGCTGCATTCCTAAACCCTCCCAGGGGATATCTAAAGTGAAATTTTAACTGTCCCTTAGATAGAGACTGAATTCTGGACCTTCTGATGCAGATGTTATTAAAAAGTGTTTTGAGAGAGGGAAGTTGATTCAAAGGATCTCTCAGATTTTTCAGCCCTTCTTCTCCATGTTAACCAAGGGATTCTACACTCATTCCACTTTCAGTAAAAACAAAAATATATAGTCATAGCAAACAACTGGTTAGCAGAAGTTTAAAAACCAATGGCCGTGAGACTCCAAAAAGAAAACAGGAAACACCCAGAACAAAAGACTGCCTAATTTGAATGACTGTATTAGGGACTTTCCTCCTCCCTCCCACCCTGGCAGTCTCATTTTTCTACCAGAAAGTTTGAATCTCCATCTCACTCCGGCAACATCCAGGTTTCAGATGGCATTAGGAGTGTCTCCATCTTTTTCAAGGGAATTCCCCTCATTTGCCATACCAAACTCTACTTTTCCTGCCTGTCATTCAGCATATGCTAGATGAAGAAGTAATAGAAACTGTTCCTCCTGCTCCTCAGTTAGGAGAAGGGTTTTATTCAAGGATGTCAAAGAAAAAAGCTTCTTGGAGACCACTTCTGGAATTTTCTTTCCGGAACCAGTTTGTGATAGTGCCCAAGTTCAAAATTATGTCACTTCAAAACATTTTACCCCATATCCCCTATTTGGTCATGTTAGCCAATTAACTCCCAAACGAATCCTTTAGCACAGAGAAAAAACACAGTGGAGACAAGCGCTTTCGCCTGGACAATTCCAGGCTTTATCAAGTCAGAGTAAAAACAAACTGTGAAAGCACTACCTATATACCTGAATCACATGCTTAAATTGATTGTTAATTAAACAAAACAAGCTAGTAGAGAATAATTTAAAGACATATACCATTTCCTTTTAGCTTGTTACTAAAAGTCTGTTGGGATGTAAATGTTTGTGTAAACCAAAATTGATTTCATATACAAATATATTAAACATATACTGTACAATAACACATTTTCTTAAAACATTACATTTAAAACTTTTAAAACAACAACATTTAAGCCTATGAGTATAGCATAAAAACTGTAATAGACAACGGAATGTTGTCTGTACACCAAACAACCAAACTGTCAGCTACTGAATTTGTTGTATAAAATGTCAACCTATATTAAAAATTGTGTGTGTTATAAGCTATAATCTGGCTCTTCTAAGTTTGAGAACTGGCCCTATGCTTAGCGTCTCATTCATGCCAGGTATACTGCTAGCATCAAGCCTAAGCTGCCAGATTAATTCCTTAAATTCCAGGGTGGATTCCCAGTCTCCACCCTACTACTTGATGAACTTGTTCAAGCACCATAAAAGCAAGTTTGAAATTAGGGCAACCAAGGATTGTTTATAGAATGCACTATCTTCCTTTCTACCTATATCATAGATATGCTCATATATGCTTCCTAAATTCCCTTTCAGTTTTTCCTATAAAAAGCCCCACAGGTCAAGCAATACCCAATGTATACCACACCTTTCGTGTTACAAGTGTAGTGACCATGTGGTTTCAAGTTTGTTTTACGTGCTTTAAGATATAGATGGTTACTATTGATAATAAAGGGCACTGTTTGCACATTTAAAGGTGCCATTCCTTTGTTGAGTTGTCATACAAGTAGTGATATGTCTTTGCTCAAACACCTTTTTAAATTACGACCTCTTTTCTAACAAAAGCTGGTCTCTTTGGAATCAAGTTTTTAAATTCATCATTGGTTTGTAACACAAACCAAAACTTATTGATTGTGTTCTCTATCTCCCTTGAATTCTCAGAAAAGTATAAATAAAATAGCTAGAATTCTCCTGTGCTTGTGTGCTGGAGGGCCTTGGGATGGGGATACCAACATCATTGTTCCCAAACAATGGTGTATATAACAGTCCCTTTACTAAGAATCTCATGGATAAGGTTATTCACCAAATAATCCGGATAACCTCTCTCTGTAAACATCACCCTAAGGTTGTTAGCTTCAGCAATGAAATCAGGCAATCTGCTACACATACGAGATGCCCTAATAAGCAGACCTTTAACTATTCCTTTCTTTTGTTGGAATGGGTGTTGGCTGTTGAAATGTAGCAGAGAATTGGAAAATGAAGGTTTTCTATAAACCTTGGAGTATAATTCTATTGATTGTGCATCTCTAAGGATTGCTACATCTAAATAATGAAGCTCATTCTCACTGATTTCATAAGTAAATGTAAGGAAATCAGTGGAAGAATTGATATATTCCAGAAAACCTATTACTTGATCTCTAGTGCCGTCCCAGATGATACAAATATCATCCAGTAACGGCAATAAAAAAGTGATGTACTGTGCCCAAGGGACTGGAAAATGTGCACCTGCTCCCATCTATGTGTAACCGCATTGGCATATCAATAGCGCAGGAAGCACCCATGGCCACTCCCTTGGTTTGTTTAAACAATTCCCGTTAAAAACACATAACTGTTGTTAAGAACAATATTTAACAACTCAGAAGTTAAGTTAATGATATTGCTACTTAGCCTGGTTTCATGTTTGAGAAAATCAGTAAACCATTCAACACCAACACTATAGGGTATACTGGAAATAACTCCTTAATATCCACAGTGATCATTAATGAAGAGGTGAGGCATTTTTCTTTTGGAAAAAGTCTGAGAAACTCCCATGAGTCTTTTATCACATGGGTCATGGCCAGGGTGTACTGTTTAGTGACAAAATCTATAAATTTAGAAATAGGTTCGTTACCCCACCTGCACCTGAGACAATTGGTCTGAATGGTAACGGGCTGATGCCTTTGTGGTTCTTAGGATTCAAAATAATAGGAACCCTGGGTTTATTCACTAGTAGAAAGTTATAAAGCTTCTCATTAATAGCTCCTTGTAAAGATAATCATATAATGTATATTTAATCTTAGCTAGGGCTATGTTATACTCATTACGGATATGAGACAGTATTGTTGGTCATCATGCAGCATATTATGTATACTTTCTTCATAGGTGTGGTCATACATAAGTACAACACCACCACCCTTGTCTGGCTTCATTACCCTGACATGTTCCCTGGATAGCATTGAGATGTATTCAAGTTCTTGTTTAGTTATATTAGATTGCTGCATGTTCGTAGAATAAAGGAACTTATCACGCAGTTCATGTTCCACTAGCTCCTCATACAGTTTCAAAGGTTGTACCATGGGTGGATTAAATGTACTTTTTCTGTTAAGCCCATTTGAGTTATATACTGTGTTTTGAAAAATGTTTCAAATTTAGTGCTCTGGTAAATAATTTAAGATCTACCAGTAAGTTAGCTAAATTAGTTCTGTGAAGGTACAAATTGAAAGCCTTTGGTAAAAATACCAAAGGCTATAGGGTCTATTGAAACATCAGTAAAGTTATAAATGCTGAAGTTATTCATTTTAAACACCTTACAATTGACTGCATCCACTATTTGGATGCAATCATAGTATGCATCCAACTCAACCAAAGGGCATGCAGCAGTAACTGAAGTTGGATAAGGGCTTTGTCATCGTAGCTTCCTACGCTTATTTGTTGTTCCATCTGGCCCCTGGCCTCTGTGGTTTGTACCCCGTCTCCGGTCTCCCAGGGGATAGTGAAAATCCTGATTTAGTTCCTTTCTATCTTTCTCAAACGTTCGCTTCCATTGGAGCTTCATTATAATTGCGCTGAAAAACTTCATCAGTTCCGTTATCATAGGTACTGTTGTATCTACTATTATTTGTTGATTTGTTGTAACAGGGATATGCTATCTCTTCCACATGCATATCTCTCTCTAGTTTCTTGATCTTTCTGGAAATGATTTTAGAACAGAACTGGTCAACTTCATCAAAGACTTTGTCGTAGTCATGTTTGACCATGCCAAAGTCAGTGTCTGAAATGACATTGTTATGTAAATTATTTAATTCCTCTGTAAGTGCCCTGGCCTCTTTTCATATTCCTCTATCATAACTGTTAAAACTTCAAGGCCTGCTCTATCAAAAATACTACAAAGCTGTTTATATTGTGCAGAGCCTTGTTTAACAAAATTAGAAATTTAAAGAAGCGTGAGCCCCTTAGGGATACGCTTAGTCCTGACACATTCTGACAGATAGTCAATCTCACATTGATTACTTTTTAATGCATACAGCTTGTTTTTAAATGCTGTAAAATCTGTGTCAATAGCCACTGAGTTGACATAATTAACAGTACCTTTGTTAAAGTTAAAGGGCTGGTTCGCCCAGTTTGCAAATCAAACTCTTTCATTTTGTCTTTGGCTTTTTTGGAATGAGCTCCTGGATTACTTCGGTTGTTAGAGAATCTTGTACTTTCCTGGGCCACATGGTTTTCTTGAGAAACTTCAGATGGAATCCTAACTCCGTCTACCTCCCCTCCGGTAGACCGTTGTATCGGTGGAACAATGCTAGGTGCGATATTAGAGGAAGAAGTTCTTACGTCGTCTTTGCTTTGTTGTTTTAGCAGTCCCTTAAGCTCAGTTAGCATGTCTAACACCTGGTTAAATTCCGCTTGTGTTACAGGGAGATTAGCGTCTGTTTCCTGTAACAAATAAGCGTAGGAAGCTACGATGACAAAGCCCCTTATCCAACTTCAGTTACTGCTCCATGCCCTTTGGTTGAGTTGGATGCATACTATGATTGCATCCAAATAGTGGATGCAGTCAATTGTAAGGTGTTTAAAATGAATAACTTCAGCATTTATAACTTTACTGATGTTTCAATAGACCCTATAGCCTTTGGTATTTTTACCAAAGGCTTTCAAACCTTCCACAGAACTAATTTAGCTAACTTACTGGTAGATCTTAAATTATTTACCAGAGCACTAAATTTGAAACATTTTTTCAAAAACACAGTATATAACTCAAATGGGCTTAACAGAAAAAGTACATTTAATCCACCCATGGTACAACCTTTGAAACTGTATGAGGAGCTAGTGGAACATGAACTGCGTGATAAGTTCCTTTATTCTACGAACATGCAGCAATCTAATATAACTAAACAAGAACTTGAATACATCTCAATGCTATCCAGGGAACATGTCAGGGTAATGAAGCCAGACAAGGGTGGTGGTGTTGTACTTATGTATGACCACACCTATGAAGAAAGTATACATAATATGCTGCATGATGACCAACAATACTGTCTCATATCCCGTAATGAGTATAACATAGCCCTAGCTAAGATTAAATATACATTATATGATTATCTTTTACAAGGAGCTATTAATGAGCAGCTTTATAACTTTCTACTAGTGAATAAACCCAGGGTTCCTATTATTTTGAATCCCTAAGACCCACAAAGGCATCAGCCCATTACCATTCAGACCAATTGTCTCAGGTGCAGGTGGGGTAACGGAACCTATTTCTAAATTTATAGATTTTGTCACTAAACAGTACACCCTGGCCATGACCCATGTGATAAAAGACTCATGGGAGTTTCTCAGACTTTTTCCAAAAGAAAAATGCCTCACCTCTTCATTAATGATCACTGTGGATATTAAGGAGTTATTCGAGTATACCCATAGTGTTGGTGTTGAATGGTTTACTGATTTTCTCAAACATGAAACCAGGCTAAGTAGCAATATCATTAACTTAACTTCTGAGTTGTTAAATATTGTTCTTAACAACAGTTATGTGTTTTAACGGGAATTGTTTAAACAAACCAAGGAGTGGCCATGGGTGCTTCCTGCGCTATTATATGCCAATGCGGTATTACATAGATGGGAGCAGGTGCACATTTTCCAGTCCCCTTGGGCACAGTACATCACTTTTTATTGCCGTTACCTGGATGATATTTGTATCATCTGGGACGGCACTAGAGATCAAGTAATAGGTTTTCTGGAATATATCAATTCTTCCACTGATTTCCTTACATTTACTTATGAAATCAGTGAGAATGAGCTTCATTATTTAGATGTAGCAATCCTTAGAGATGCACAATCAATGGAATTATACTCCAAGGTTTATAGAAAACCTTCATTTTCCAATTCTCTGCTACATTTCAACAGCCAACACCCATTCCAACAAAAGAAAGGAATAGTTAAAGGTCTGCTTATTAGGGCATCTCGTATGTGTAGCAGATTGCCTGATTTCATTGCTGAAGCTAACAACCTTAGGGTGATGTTTACAGAGAGAGGTTATCCGGATTATTTGGTGAATAACCTTATCCATGAGATTCTTAGTGAAAGGGACTCGTTATATACACCATTGTTTGGGAACAATGATGTTGGTATCCCCATCCCAAGGCCCTCCAGCACACAAGCACAGGAGAATTCTAGCTATTTTATTTATACTTTTCTGAGAATTCAAGGGAGATAGAGAACACAATCAATAAGTTTTGGTTTGTGTTACAAACCAATGATGAATTTAAAACTTGATTCCAAAGAGACCAGCTTTTGTTAGAAAAGAGGTCGAATTTAAAAGAGGTGTTTGAGCAAAGACATATCACTACTTGTATGACAACTCAACAAAGGAATGGCACCTTTAAATGCGGCACGTGCAAACAGTGCCCTTTTATTATCAATAGTAACCATCTATATCTTAAAGCACGTAAAACAAACTTGAAACTACATGGTCACTACACTTGTAACACGAAAGGTGTGGTATACATTGGGTATTGCTTGACCTGTGGCTTTTATATAGGAAAAACTGAAAGGAATTTAGGAAGCATATATGAGCATATCTATGATATAGGTAAAAGAAAGATAGTAACGCATTCTATAAACATTCCCTTGGTTGCCCTAATTTCAAACTTGCTTTTATGGTGCTTGAACAAGTTCATCCAAGTAGTAGTGGAGACTGGGAATCCACCCTGGAATTTAAGGAATTAATCTGGCAGCTTAGGCTTGATGCTAGCAGTATACCTGGCATGAATGAGGACGCTAAGCATAGGGCCAGTTCTCAAACTTAGAAGAGCCAGATTATAGCTTATAACACACACAATTTTTAATATAGGTTGCATTTTATACAACAAATTCAGTAGCTGACAGTTTGGTTGTTTGGTGTACAGACAACATTTCGTTGTCTATTACAGTTTTATGCTATACTCATAGGCTTAAATGTTGTTTTAAAAGTTTTAAATGTAATGTTTTAAGAAAATGTGTTATTGTACAGTATATGTTTAATATATTTGTATATGAAATCAATTTTGGTTTACACAAACATTTACATCCCAATAGACTTTTAGTAACAAGCTAAAAGGAAATGGTATATGTCTTTAAATTATTCTCTACTAGCTTGTTTTGTTTAATTAACAATCAATTTAAGCATGTGATTCAGGTATATAGGTAGTGCTTTCACAGTTTGTTTTTACTCTGACTTGATAAAGCCTGGAATTGTCCGCTTGTCTCCACTGTGTTTTTTCTCTGTGCTAAAGGATTCGTTTGGGAATTAAACCTGCTTTTACCATCTTTTTGCAGCAGTTGAATTATTGTCTCCACGGGTGTGTTTGGATATTGTTCTTAGTTGCTTCTCATTTTTCACGAGTTTTAGCCAATTAACTCACTTTAGACTTTACCCTTCTTTCCCCTTCATCTATCTCAGAAGTGCACCTGAAACCAGCCTGCCTCCAGCTAGCATACAAGACCAAGTCCTAGAAATTATATCAAAAGCTAAATATACTGCATCTTTGGGTCCTGACAATATTCATGGATACATGTTAAGTAGTATGAAGCATAATTCAGCCACCCCTTCAACCTCCATTCAGGTTTTGTACCAAATGAGTAGAGTTAGAAATGCTACATATAAATAAATCCCAATCCCTCTGCACCACACGCTCCAGAGATCTCAACCTCATTACTACAATCAACAGAACATGCTGGAGTGACAGGTTCATAACCCAGAGACTGCCCATGCTCTGGAATAGACTTCCCATACATGTGAAGCAGAGCACCTTACTGGCCCTCTTCAAGAGAAATCTTGATGAGTGGATGGGAAATAAAAAGTTCACCCCGGGGATCACTACAGTGGCTCTACTTGATAAGAGGCACTGGGAACTAATGTCGGGTGGCACAATGCCAGGACACTTCTATGGGGTAGGCTTGTAAAGGCTCAAGGGCCATTAGCCTAGTACACACCTACAAACCTATGAACAGCTATAGTCATTCCACTGTATAAGGAAAGATCTTCCAGAGACCTAGGAAATTACAGACCCATTAGTCTGACCAGCTTCATATGCAAAGTCACGGAAAAATTTGGTCATGGAACTAATCAATAAGAATATAGGGAATTCCAAACATTGGACCCATCTCCGTTTGGATTCGTCAAGGGCAGGTCATGCTTACTTAACCTGGTGGACATTTTGAAAAGGTCACCTAAGAAATGAACGAAGGCAAAACAGTGCACACCACATACTTCAACCTGGCAATGCTTTTGACACAATCTACCACTCAGACATAGTAGAACAGCTAAATAAACTGGGAATAAATGCCTTCATCACACACTGGATTGCCAACTGGCTCACAGATAGGATGCAAAAAATCAAAATAGGGGAATCCACCTCCAGAATGAGACCAATCACCAGTGAATTCCCCAGGGTTCACTGCTGGGACCTCTACTAATTAGCATATACCTCTCTGAAGTAAAAGCCAATACCAAGGGTTCTGACTGACTAAGTTTGCAGATGTCTGAAAGCTAGGAGCAGTCATTGTATCTCCAAATGACTTGCTTTGTTTAGAAGGAAGGTTTATTTCCAGACAAATAACTGGTGCCAAAACCACTGAAACTAAATGTGAACAAAATGCATTATAGTATCATTTGGGAAGTCATTTACCCCAGAGGACTACATGGATAGTGACCTAACTTTCAACCAACATGTGTCCACAGCCATAAGAATGTCCATCTATATTTGCAGCTTACAGATGTTATTCTCCCCCTTTACTCAGCTCTTATTAGGCAAATCATTGTGTATAATGCTCCCTTTACAATGTATCTGAACAGACACATGCAACAACTGGAATGCCCACAGAAATACCTTACTAAAAGGATACAAGGCCTACAAAATATGTCCTACATAGGCCAACTCATGTGCCATGTCACTATACTTAGTATCCTACAGGCTGCTAAGAGGTGAACTGTGTCTGGCATACAAGCCATCTTCTAACCCATTACTGCTGGATTTACTTCACATCAGCAAGGATACCATTGTTCTGGGACAGACTCCCACATCCACGTAAAACAAAGCTCATCACTGTCCATATTCAAGTGAAATTTGGATCTATGGATGGCTAGTACAAATTTTACCCCAAGATTGCTCCCTGTAGTATTAATGTTTAGAGGCAGTTCCTAAAAGCTTTATTTCATGCATGGGTCCCATCAAATTATCTGTGGTATCATTCCAGTTATTCTTATATGGGTAAATATATAATTATCGACAATGTAATGGGTAAGACCAATCCAACACCAAACAGGATAGGTTAATTCAAGCAGTAAAAGGGAAACTGTCTTGGCTTTAAATGGCCCACAAGGACAGCTTGCCTTATATATGCCTATGATTCAATGAACCTATGAGTTTTCTATTGATTTTAGATTTAAAAGATGCCTATTATCATATTCCTATAGATCCAGATTTCAGATGTTTCTTAAGGTTTTCTGCGTGTGGATCACACTATCAGTTCTCTACCTTACCCTTTGGGATATCCACTATTTGAAGCATGTTCTTAAGGTGTCTAACTCTTATGACAGCCTACTGCAGGCTGTGAGGTGTTCACTTTTTTCCTTTAGATGACTTTTTGAAAGTGTCAGGAATCTCTGACTTTGGTAAGGGATCTCCTACAAGGGCTGGGATTACAAAAGAACATTAAAAAGTCTTTTTGACTACTTCTGAAAGGATTGTTTTTTTTTGGGGGGGGGCATCAACTGGACACCTATTTTCTTTTCTTTTCTTTTCTTTTCCTTGGACAGGTATGTTTCTGTATGCTTTTCTACCCTTTCCACTAATATCCAGTGTACTTTTGAAAATTCAGAAGAAGCCCCCAAAGATTATTATGGTGAACTTTCTGGACCAGACATCAGAGTTTCTCCCTTCTATTGGAATTGGTCAGGAGCAATTTCCACAAGCCTCCCCATTGATTGAATTTACTCACAGAAGACCAGGTGTGTTTGATACATCCCAAACCCACAGAATTACAGTTGAATTCCTGGAGGATAGAGTTTTAAAACATTTCAGCCACCTTTTCTGTGGACATGCAGCAGGTATTAATGGCGGCAAGAAAGCCAACTACTAGAAAATCATATGTTAATAAATGGAAAATATTTTCTATTTGGTGTCAAGAAAAGAATCAACAGCCATTCAGGACTAGCGTTTTTCTGGTTCTCCATTATTTGTGTGAGTTACTGTTGTATGGCCTGTCTTATTCCTCAATCAAGGTGGCCATTTCAGAATGACTACCCATGGATCTCCCTCTTGTAATGTGTTTTATGTGAAAATATTTTGAAAGGGGTGTTGCATACAAAGCCTCCAAGAAACAGGTGGCTTCTTCTTGGGATCTTAATTTTGTATTAGAAAAACTAATTCTTGATCCATTTGAATCTACGTATCAGACTGACCTGAGGTTCTTGACATGGAAAATAGTCTAACTTGTTGGTCTGACCTCTGCAAGAAGAGTATCTGAGTTGTAAGCCCTTATGGTGTATGTTATTTTCCAGAAAAATAAAATTTCTTTGAGAACTAATCCTTCTGCCTAAAGTGATATCCAAGTTTACCTTAAGCCAAACTATCCTTCTCCCTGTCTTTTTCCAAAACTTAAATATAAGATTGAAAGGATACTTCATACCTTGGATGTCCACTGACAACTCAAGGTACTGTCTTTGACAAAGCAACATCTTTCTGAACTTCTAAATAGTTCATTTTCTGCAAAGGTGAGAAGAAAGGACAACCAGTGTCATAGGTTCATAGGTTGATACTAGGCTATCTGCCCTAGGGCATTTATAAGCCTAGCCAGAGTATGTTTGGCTTTCGCCACCCTTTTAGATTAGTTGACTGTGCCTCTGTATAGTAGGTCACAGAAGGTAGCCCTTTTAAGGTTTGTTTACTGTACCTCTGTCAAGCAGCGACACAGAAGAGATCCCAGGGGTAAACTTACGATCTCCCATCCATTCGTCAAGATTTCTCTTGAAGAGGGTCAGTGAGGGGCTCTGCCTGATATGGATTGGGATTTTGTTCCAGAGTGAGGGGAGCCTTTGGGATATGAATCTGTCCCTCCAGCATGTCCTATTTATTTCTGTGCTGAGGTTCAAGTCCCTTGAGCGTGTAGCTCTAAGGGATTTAGATTTCCTGAGGTGAAGCATGTCCATTAATTCTGGGTTGGGCATGGCTTTATACGTCAGACACAGATCGCCTCTGAGTAAGCGGTACGGAATTGAGTAGAGCTGGAGTTTCTTTAGCTGAACTGCATAGGGCATCTGTTTGAGCCCCTTGATCCTCTTGGTGAGATACTTTTGGGGTCTTTCCAGTTGCTGAAGGTGTCTGGTAAGGTACATCCCAAACGGGACATTGTACTCAATTATGGGCCTGATAAGTGATGAGTAGAGGGGCACAATGACCTCTCTTGATCTAGATGTGAACCCTTTCATGATAAGGTGGGCGATATAGAAGGTCTTTCTAACCACTTTGGCAACGTGATTGTCAAAGGAGAGATTGCTATCTACTTGGGTCCCCAAGTCCCTAATTACTTCTTTCTTACTTAATGAATTACCACCTATGTAGTAATTTGTGGGCACTTTGTTTTTTCCAAAGGGGATGACTATGCACTTTTTGGCATTTAGCTTTAGGTCATGGCTCTGGCACCAGTTATCCGTCTCTGTGAGACCCTTTTGGAGGATGCTTGTGTCAGTCAGAGAGTCGATTATAGCACCCAGTTTGCAGTCATCTGCGAACTTGGTCAGCCATAGTCCACCCGTGTTAGCCTGTACCTCGGAGAAATATATACCGAACAAGAGAGGTCCCAGGACTGAGCCTTGTGGGACACCCCTTGTAACTGGTTTAGAGTCTGACATGGCACCTGCTATTCTGACCATGTGGGTTCTATCCCTGAGCCAGTTTGCAACCCATCTTGTGACATAGGGGTTGATATTTAAGCTGGTGAGCTTATTTATGATGCCCGAGTGGGGTATTGTGTCAAAGGCCTTTGCGAGGTCCAGGCAGGCTGTATGGACTACCTTCCCTTCATCTATGGCTTTGGTAACTGTTTCAAAGAAGTCGACCAGGTTCAAGAGGCAAGATCTGCCCTTAACGAAGCTGAATTGGGTAGGATCCAGTGTCTGGAGGTTCCCAATGTCTTTGTTTATGATTTCCATGATGATACATTCCATAGCTTTGCAGACCAGGCTATTCAGGCTTATAGGGCGATAGTTTCTGGGGTCTGTTGTGGCACCACCTTTGTGGAGTGGGACCACTGTTGCTGTACACCATTCCTTGGGAACATATCCTGTAGTACGGCTGAGATTGAACAGTGACTTTATATGAGGGTTTAGTTCTTCTTGGAGCTCGTGTAAGACGCAGCCCAGGACACCGTCTGGTCCCATTGATGCTGTGTTTTTAGATTTGGAGAGGGCAGCTCTCACCTGTGCATCTGTGATCTCAGGAAGGCTACACTCTGTTGGGATAGACATTTGCTCTTTTGGGGGGGAAGGGGGGGAGGAGTTTACACTGAACCTTTCTGCCAGGATGTTGGCAATGTCTGTGGGTTCAGTGAATTTTTTGTCATTTTGCACTAACTCAGAGCATATCTGGGAGTTGCCTCCCAGGTTTCTGACATAACTAAAGAAGGCCTTGTGATTATCTTTAGTGTCTTGTGCAATTTTTCTTTCATAGCTGGCCTTAGAAGATTTTATGAGGGATCATAGTTTCTTGCTAGTACTGATCAGTGATGCCTTCCCTTTTTGGGATTTTGCTCTGTCATGTAGTAGCTCTCTCCTTCTGTTGTATAGCTTATTTATGACCGGGTCCACCAGACAGGTCTCCTGCCTTTGGAGGAGTGAGTCTTGGTTTTATTTGGGATAGCATGCTCCATGCATTCCTGTATGTGTCCATAGAATGCTTTTGCAAAGGATTCTGCATTTTGGGCCGTATTGTCCACTGGCCCGGGGGCTTTGAAGGATTCCACCTCAATTTTGAGAAGTGTGAAGTTTGGTTTTGAGAAGTTCTTCACTGTGGTTTCCTTGGCTAGGGGTGGGGACGGAATATGGATGTCCAGTGAGATTTGTTTATGGTCTGATCTTACCAATGAGGGATATACCTCTGGTGTGGAACATAGAGACCCCATGTTGGTGATGACCAGATCCAGTATGTTTTCCCCTCTTGTGGGAGTGGTGACCAGTTGTTCCATAGCATTTGAGTTTATAAATTCTAGGAACCATTGGGCGAGGGTGTTTGGGCTTGAGTAGTTTTCCCAATCGATGTTTGGGTAGTTGAAGTCACCCAATATAATAGTGTCAAAACAGACATTTTCCAAATTTTTTGTCTCATGCTATTACTTTTTCTTTTTTTACTCCCACCAAAACAAAACTTTTCCAGGCAGGGTCTAAGCTTATTCTATCAGAGCCTTGGCATCATTTGTGGCTTTTTGAAAATGGTTGGATTCTAGAAGTATTCCAGAAGTAGCAACTTGGTCCTCTGTGCATATTTTTGCAAAGCACTATAAACTAGATTCCTTCCGTAGGTATTGGATAAGCTTTGTGGGGTCCATTCTCCAGAGGCACCTTAACCCTTACCCTTTCTCCTCCTCCTAGTCTAAGCTATGGTAACCTACCCAGATAGCTTAGGATAATACAGCAATAACCAACAGGTTCATAGTTTAGTTGTGTAAGTAAACTTACCATAACAGTATATGTATGAATGATGGGGAATCCACTGCCCCTCCTCCACCCCCTTTATTTTTGTATGTTTTTATGTCAGGATGTGGTCTTTTTTTTCTTGCATTGTCCTCAGAATTTTTGCCTCCCTCCCTCTGCTGGGATGACAGCTCTAAAGGGCTTGGCACCCAAACCTGACTTTTAGTTAGCTCAGCTTGAACTGAGTAATCGTTTGGGCATAGAGAAGGTGCCCTGAGGTCATGGAAGTGATGGAAGCAGTCCGGCTGTTATATGCTTTGCAGGATATAACCCATATAGCTTAGGTTACTGCAGCAGTGATAATTCAAGCATGTGCTGTCAAGGTAAGTTTACTTTTACAACTCTGCCTTCATTTTGTGTGAGTTAATATGATCCTATTCAGACTTTTTAACACAAGTCATTTTTCAGGCAGTTCAAAGAAAATTTGTTGCAATTGATACATCCACTTGGACCTCTTAAACCTGGATACAGAGGTGCAGTAGTCTCAGGTCACATATTGCCCATGAGAGCTTGTATGGTGCTTATGCTATACCTGCTCTACATAAGTGTATACTAATATATATTCAGAGTGTACTTTGATGCCACTATATATATTAACACACATACAATGCGTATAGTCAATACACAATTATAAGGGTGTTTTTTATATATATTCATAGGTAAGTATTAGTTAATTAACATGAAGACCATACCAAGCTTATCAAACAAAACATCAAAATAAAAAAAAAACTACTCAAAGGCTTCCTCCCAGTTGAATGGAGGCAAGCTGTACCTGAGGTGGATTTGAGTCTATCCATTTATTCAGGCTTATCTAGAATGTGGCAAGGGGTGCTGCTCTTCTTGCCATCCAGTGGACATTTGTCGGGAGGAGAGAGGGCTCTCTTGGGATATGAGTCTACCATGTCAATGTGTCTTGTTTACTTTTGATGAAGGTTTCGAGCTAGGTATTTGAGATACCATGTGTCATGTGGAGAAATGGGAGATAAAGAGGGCTGGATCTACTATAGCTTGAAAGGCTAGACTTAGATCTCCACAGAGGAGTCTAAAAGAGAGTGAACACAGAGAGAGGGCTGCCAGTCTATCTTGGTAACTATGATTTTTGAGGCCACTGATCTTTTAAGTTATCTCTGAGGTCTCTCAAGTTGGATGATATGTTTAGACAAATACATTCCAAAACGTGCATTATATTCAATAATGCATCTGATGAAATATGATTAAAAGGGATGTAGTGGAGATGTCTTTGGAAAATAAATGAGCCAGACAGAAAGTTTTCTGAACGACTGTGGAGATACGATGGTCAAATAATAAGGACTTAGCAACAAGAGTGCCTGGATCCATTATGACAGTGTCAGATTGGAGGGTTGTGCCACCTATATGGTATGTGAAAATGTTTTGTTTACCAAAATGAACTACGCTACATTTTTTACATTTAATTTGAGACTATTGTCCTTGCACCAGCTGTTAACATGGTCTAAGCTGTGTTGAAGAAATTGTTGGTCAGTTGAAGATCAAATACCAACATCCAATTTACAGTTGTCTACAAACTTAACCATAGTCCAGAAGTGCTGGGCTGTAGGTCTGAGAAATAATATGTCAAATAGGAGAGGGCCCAACACTGAGCCCTGTGGTATACCACTGGTAACTTTTTTGAATTCAGAAGTGGTTCCTTCAACTTTAACCAAAGGGATTCTGTCAAACAACCAAATAGCTATCCATAGCACAACATAAATGTTTATATTCAGATCTATAAATCTGTCAATAATGCCTGCAGGGAGAATAGTTTCAATAGGCTTGGCCAGGTCCACCCTGTGCTGTATGAACTGCATAACAACTGTGCACTGCTTTTGTTTATGTTTTCCAAGAAATTAATGAAGTCAAAGAAGCATTCTTTTAACAAAGCCAAACTGAGAGTCCAGTTTTTAATGTCCAGATTAATGAGCCCTGAGGTAATAAACTGCACAACTTTACATATGAGACTAGTGAGGCTAACTGGTCTCTAGTTAGCAGTGTCTGTGGTTGGGAAACAATGGCTGTTTATACAAGGTTCATGAATGTAACCAGCAGAAAGCCTAGAGGCTAAGCAGGGGGTTGTTCAAATAGGCTATATTTGGTACTGATAATTAGACAATTTGATATAGTATCATGGCTCGTGGATGAGCTGTACTAAGTTTTTGATATGGCTTAGGGAACTCAATTCGTAGCAATTAAATAGGATGGCTGGGATTGTGGTATCCCTGTAATAACTATAACTGTTGGTGGAGTAATATTTGCAGTACATTTGGCAGCTAGGATTTAGCTATTTCCTTTGAGTCATAGTATACAATATAATTGTAGACTAATGCCAAACATCACTGAGTATTAGTTCTTAACTCTCATAGTTGAAGAAAGATTTATAGTTATTTTTAGTTTTAGTGTGTATTTTAAATTCATATCCACTTTTGAGTTTCCTAAAAGTCCCCTGAAGCTCTTAACTCATTTAATTAAGTGTGCTGTTGAGGTAGTTAGTTACAAGACACCTTATAAACATTAAGCAATTTCTTTCTCTTGCTATATAATTGATTCATATAAGTATTCCATTGGTGGGGGGTTGATTTTAAATTTCTCATTATATTTGGTGTGGATAGGGACTGCCTTATCAATACAATTATTTAAGTGGGAGTAGAAGTCAGAGGTTTAGGCAAGAGCTCTAGCAATGGAGTCTATTGGAGGATTATAGTGGAATTTATTTAAGTAATAAATTAGTTAAAGATTAGCTTTTGAAAAGTTCCTAAATGCATAGGTATTTACAGGGGAAGTACCACCAGTTTTAAAGGAAAAGGTCACTAATTTATTGTGTGATTTAACAAGTCAGGATGACATATATGGAGATGTGCAAGAAGTGGCCATATTTGTGAGGACTAGACTGAGGATATTGGGGCCCCTAGTTGGATGGCTAACTGTTTCTAAAAGAGATAACATTTATAACATCAAGGGAGTGTTTAGCATTGGCAGTGTAGGTCAGCCAGTTTATTAATGGATATTTAAAGTCTCCATGTAGAAAGGTGTTGGGTTTAATGGGGATTTCAGCTAATGCTTAAGAGAGCTATCTTGTACAGAATGGGGAATAAAGGGCATTCTATAACTAGCTTTAAATCTATTATTAGTTTTGTTTATAGTGATTTGGATATTTTGGAGTTCAAACGTGGTATTGCAAGGAATGTGTCTTGAGCTGATGATATTCTTGACAAATACTCATACTCCCACACAATTGCCAGTGGGGCTAAAGGTATGACACTATAGCCTGGAATAGAGGGTTTGCTTTTATTGCTTTAAAACCATGTGTAAATCCAGATATATGAATGTGTTCTATTTGCTGCAGAGACTCAAGTTTGAATATTTTTTTTTATGAATACTGGCACTGAGTAGAGCCACATTAACGTGTTCCAAATCATCAGAATTTACTAGGTTGGAATTTCCATCAGATAGATTCTGTCTAAAAAGGCACTATGGGGTCAGCAAAAGATTTAGCCAAAATGTGAAGCCTTGGTAAGAGATGCAGACCATCCCTGGAAAAGCAAGAAGGCTTACTAGCCATCTTGCCCCAAGACAACATATACTGGATCCCCCTAGAATGACAAGCCACATAGACAATTATCTTGTGTTTGAATGTCAGCATTTTGGGTGATGGTAAAATACTGCTAAACTAATCTCTTTTCTGTCTCAGACACATGTACAACAAATTCAGTCATATTCTTCTGCATGTACGTATGGGTAAACCACATAAGGTCATCCACCCCCACATGGACAACTATCAGGTTTTAATCATATTCGCCAGGATGGTGGGATCTAAGAGACATTGTTACATCCCAGATTCTGGCTCTATAAAGACAGGTAACTGTCACCCTATTCTTAGCCAGCCGACTGAGGTTGGTGTACATATAAATGACAATAGGACCATCTATTATTAAAACATTACTGTGGTTAGATGCAGTTTTATTGTGCCATAACCCCATGTCTATTGATAATCTAAGAGTATCAATAGATGGTGGGCAACACATTTATTTTTTTCTAATTGCAAAAGCAAGTGAAAAATTAGATAAAAAAGTGGAATGGGGATAATATCTTGTTGCACTTTCTTTACACATACCCATCTTATACAGGTCACTAACTGATAACAGCACACTTGTGGTCAGCTAACATGCTAGTTATTACAATACCAATTTAAAAGTCCATAAACCTTTGAGTGATAATAATAATTATAAAATAGCGATATATATCTCTATTTGTAGATGTGTATATATATATATATATATATATATATATATATATATATATATATATATATATATATATATATATATATATATACATACTTGTGTGTGTGAGCACTGAATTTTGTAGAAACTGTGTTTGGTCAACATCTGTTTAGTCTACAGATGTACGAGATCACAGGATTCTCGGAGTTGGGGAATATGCCCTTTCCCTGTTATTGTACAATCTCAGACTTAATTTATATAAATAGCAGGGGGTGTGAGATTGCACAGGGGGGCTTGCACCCCCACAAAAAATGATGCTTTTTCTTTTCATTGTAGCTTTAATTTTGCATTCACTGAGGTTATTGTTTGGCAGATGTGTAATAGCATGTTGCCATTTGTGACTGATGTTTTGCGGCCGATTTTTTGAAGGTCAACCTACGGTTCTTTTGATCTTTTGACAAAATTTTGTAGACCCATATATATATATATATATATATATATATATATATATATA